>NC_089762.1:42908390-42955890 GCF_040412425.1 Macrobrachium rosenbergii | reverse complement strand
GTCAATTAGGAGATTCAACTGGTCGGTTGGTTGAACAACAGACTGATGTTATTTGGAAATGGAAGGTTGAAATGTGGAGGTTTCTATTGGCCGTCTTTCAGTCTGAGAAACTGGTCAATTAGGAGATTCAAGTGGCCACTTGGTTGAAGAATAGATTGGCGTGATTGATATCACTTGGAAATGGAAAGTTGAAATGTGGAAGTTGCTGTTAACTTCCTTTCAATCTGAGCAACTGGTCAATTAGGAGATTCAACTGGGCGGTTGGCTGAAGAATAGACTGGTGTGACTGATGTCATTAGGAAACAGAATGTTGAAATGTTAAGATTGCTGTTGTCCATCTTTCAGTCTGAGCAACTGGTCAATTAGGAGGTTCAACTGGGCAGTTGACTGAAGAATAGATGGATGTTATGTGGAAATGGAATGTTGAAATGTGGAGGTTTCTATCGCCAGTCTTTCAATCTGAGCAACCATTCAATTTGGTGATTCAACTGAACAGTAGATATAGAAGAATAGACTAATGTTATTTGGAAATGTCGCTTGAGCAAAGATTATACACTGGACACAGGCTGACTGTGGTAGGTACCTTTGGCATAAATTAAGCTTTTCATTTACAAAACTGTCAATAAAATTCGCCATTTTAGCTGCTCAATAACTCTCAATAACTATGACTCAAAGAAGCTAGTTTTCACTTAATGTGAATTATGAGCATCTCGGGTAACACATTTATTCATTTAATTTTCATTTTTTCGAGGACAAAATAGAGTCGTATTACTTATAGCGAATCTTAATAAATATGTTAAGTAGGAAGTTTCTGAAAGCAATATATATATATATATATATATATATATATATATATATATATATATATATATATATATGTATATGTAATATATATATTTATATATATATACATATATATATATATATATATATAAACACATATATATATATATATATATATATATATATATATATATATATATATACAATCATGAAGCTACAAATGTCGCTTAATATCGAAATTCACGCTACCTCGGTATATCTCCGTTGGAGAATTGTCACCGAAGGGAATTTATATAAGTGATAAATGAATTGGAATCGTGGGGACACGAACCCGCGACGAAAGCCTATTCAGCGACTCCAGTTGACGTAAACCATTGAGCCATCAAGAGAACTCTCTTGATGGCTCAATGGTTTACGTTTTACGTCAACTGGGTCGCTGAATATATAAATTCATTTATCACTTATATAAATCCCCCTTCGTGTGACAATCTATACCGTGAATTTATATGACATTTTAACTTCATGATTGTATATAAATCACGGTGTGATAAAATTTCATATATATATATATATATATATATATATATATATATATATATATATATATATATATATATATTTATATATATACATATATATATATATAAAACATATATGTTTGTACGTATATATATAACTGAATCGCGAAAATATGGAACGTAATGAATATATAAAGACAAAATCGCGAAAATATGGAACATAATGAATATATAAATAAAGACAAAATCCACTAAGGAAAGGGAAAATGGAGTACTGCAAGGCCTTTCGACTGCTTGTCCTTTAATTAGCAGACTATCGAAAGGCCTTGCAGTATTCCACTGATTCCCTCTCCTTCGTGAATTTTGTCTTTATATGTAAGCATATATATATATATATATATATATATATATATATATATATATATATATATATATATATATATATATATATATATATATATATATATATATATATAAATATATATATATATATATATATATATATATATACATATATATATTTACAAATGTATATATATATGCATATATATATATATATATATACATACACATATATATGGAACAACAGACTGTCAGAACTCGTACCCCATTAAACAACACAAATATAAATTCTGCAAACCAATCATACACTTACACAGAATCATCCAAGGATCCCACGCATCGTCTGCGCAAGAGAGAGAGTAACAAAACAAGAGTAACAAAATAGAACATCATTTGAATAGTTCCACCCTGCATTTTTCCTCTCCAGCAAATATAAATATAACACCAAATTCCCCGAATAACAAACTCAAGACGGTCTCTCGCCCCTTGACTTTCTGAAGGAAACTGCACCTTATTACATCCGGGATTCAAATGAGATCCGTGAAGTGTTTTGGAAAAGGCTCTCGTTTGAGGCGGGGTAAGGGGTAGTGGAAGGTGGGGGGGGGAGGGTGGGTGGAGAGTTTAGGATCCATTTGCAGCGATATTAATCGTTAGTTTGAGAGGCTTCTAATGATTCCTAATTGGACATTAAATGTCATACGCACAGATTAAGAGACGCGAGATTTCAATGCTCTTTAAAAATAACGCCTTGGGGGTTTCTCGAATTCGCAGACTGAGTCGTTCTGTTCAGAATTTCTTCGGCTGGATTTGAATGTCGGTTTTTTCACAGGAATTAGCAGAAATACTTAGTGAAACATAGACTTTTAGTATCTAGATTATTATTATTATTATTATTATTATTATTATTATTATTATTATTATTATTATTATTACTGGAGAAACAAATTCACAGTTATGTATGTGTACATATATTTAAAGATGAAATCAGCACAGTGAGCTTTCGGGAATCTGTTCGATTCCCCCCTTTTCGATCGATCGAAAAGTGGAATCGAACAGATTCCCGAAAGCTCTCCGTACAGATTTATCTTTAAATATATGTACACATACATAACTGTGCATTTGTTTCTCATATTCCAAGACTCATGCTACCGTTAGTATTGTTTAATTATTATTATTATTATTATTATTATTATTATTATTATTATTATTATTATTATTATTATGCAACTTGAGCCAAAAAGCTATTCATCTGCTAATCAGGCGTCCGAAGAATAAGGTGCGCATGCGCAGAAACTATCGAAAACAAAGGACAGTCGAAAACACAGCAATGACAGGAATGATGTGATACTAATAATCAGAAAGATGTGTCTGCAATGATGTGACTTAGTAGAAGGGGCTCGTCGTGATTGGCGAATGCCAGATTCCAGGTGACTTTGAAAGGGAACAATAAGCAAACACTGGCAGGTGAATTTTATTAGCAAAATTGAATGAAGTAAATGAAGTAATAAATTATGAATGTAAGCAGATGGTATCTATTGCGTAGGCAGGGACGTGTCTGAAGAATGTAACAATCTCTTCATTATCTCCAGAAAAAGATTGTTGTTAAAATGTAATTGCCAGTGCAAAGCTAATTTCCATAGATTAAAAAATAATATTTTTCATTTAAATTGGCTGATGATTACATATATATTCATTAAGTGTTATCATTAACGTTTTACTCGTAAAATTAAAAATGGATAACATTACGATCTTTTGTTAAGAAAGACATTTAAAAGGGTCTTTATCAATCTCAATCAAATTGTGAAGAAGGCAATATTCATCAATCTTTATCAACACAAAAACAAATTTATCAATACGAAAAGAAACTCGTAAAATCAAAATTGCGGAAGAAGGCGATCTTTAGTTAAGACATAATAAAATGCCTTTAATAATCGTTATCAAGTTGGGAAAACGGCAATATTTATTAATCTTTATCAATAAAAACAAACAAATAAATTCACGTTGCAGAAGCCAAAACCCAAATCACCCAAAATCAAGTTCAGGGACATATTTGACGAGAGCTCTTGCCTAATGCCTCAGAAATTGAACTGAATTGAATTGAATATAGAATTTGGCCAAGAGCCAAGCACTGGGACCCACGAGGTCATTCAGCGCTGAAACTGAAACTGACAGTAAAAAAAAGTTTGAAAGGTGTAATAGGAGGAAAAACCTCACAGTTACACTATGAATCAACTGTTGTGGAAAGTCAGACGGAAGAAAGAGAATATGAAAGGAGGTACAGTAAAAGAAACGAAAGGGGTTGCAGCCAGGGGCCGAAGGCACGCTGCAAAGAACCTTAAGTAATGCCTACAGTGCACAGCATGAGGTGCACTGACGGTACTAACCGCCCCCCGCCCCCGCCTTAGGGGGAATGCTTCAGAGAGGACGACAAATAATGAGAAAACGTTTCACATTGAATGCTTAATTCGAGTTAATTACAGTGGGAGAATTACGCTGAATTACACAGCAAAAAAATATTTAATAACTTTTTTTACAGTGAGCCATGAATTATTTCGTCAGCTATCTCGCTCATGAGTGCGGTTTTGTATGAAATACATTATCCTTTATTATTTATGAAGAATACGTTGTTCTTTATTATTTATGAAGAACAGATTGTTCATCATTATTCATGAAGGAAGCGGAGGAATAACATTCAGGGATAATATCGCTGGGTTCAATTGAGTTTGTCGATGTCAGTCATACTTCGCTTTGAGTTTGAGAGTGAGGAGACAGCAATTTAAAGGCATGAAGTTTCTGATTATTTATAGTAAAGAGATCCTGAGTACATATTTGAAATATATTCATATGCATTATATACATACACACACATACATATATATATATGTATGCATATATATGCAAATATATATATATATATATATATATATATATATATATATATATATATATATATATATATATATATATATATATATACAGTATATATATGTATATATATATATACATAACAGTTTGTACGCAGGAGTGGTTCCCGTTACCGGCCATTTTTCAATGCACTCTGACACAAATAGAATATTCCTGAGATATATCCGTAAAATATATACATATATCACAGTTAAAACCTTAATGCTTTTGGCTCGTTTTTCATTTTATCTCGTAGGCAGACGAATTCCGAGTTCGTGTCTGAATTTTTCACTATTTTTCGTTTGCGTCCACAGAATCATTACGCAGCTCAGCCTCGCTGGTAATGTGACTATTCTCTGGTCTGCAAGCTTCTGAGAGGGGTTTTTATATTGGGTTCGCTGGGGGGGGGATAGGTAGTTGTGGGAATGCATGTATGTATCTATGTATATGTATAATGTATATATATATATATACATACACACACATATATATATATATATATATATATATATATATATATATATATATATATATATATATATATATATATATATATATATAAAGGCAAATGCCACGAGGGAAAGCGAAACAACGGAGTGTTGCTAGGCCTTTCGACTTGCTGTCCTTTACTTAGCAAGTAAAGGACAGTAAGTCGAAAGGCCTAGCACCACTCCGCTGTTTCACTTTCTTTCGTGACATTTGCCTTTGTTTATATATCCATCACGTTCCATATTTTCGTGATTCAGTTATAAATATACCTATGTATATGTATATATACTTGTATGCTTACTATTGTCTAAACGACTGTATTGCAAAATATATTAAATGACATCATTCATTCTTTCCCTATAGAAACTTCACCTTTAATTTGACTGTGATGAGCCAAAGGGTGATTTTGAATTCACTGCAAGTACCCAAACGTCGTAACAAGGGCGTTACTTCACGTACTGTTAAATTAACCTCGTAGTTTTATAGTGAACAGACATAAAATTACGTTAATGACGTTCCAGTGATTTCATGGCACTGTTAATTTCAGTATCTGTATAAACAATATCGAGATGAGTAGGCTAGGGTATGATCTAATGTTACGGAAAGATAACAGTTTTGCTTGTATATAAATTAATAAGAATACATGAAAATCGTCCCATTTCTTACTCCAAAATAAGACGTCATGTTCTCAGAATTAGCAAATGGCTGAATAAAGATACCGGAACATTCAATTGTAGAAATTTATTTTAAAAATGTAAACAGTCAATGTCGTAGATATCACGGTCTCAGACATAGCAAATGGCAAAATAAACATGATGAAACATCCCCTTACAGAAATTTATTTTGAAAAGCTAAATGGTCAGTGTCGTAAACAAACAAGAAAATATAGAAGAGAAAGATAATATAACGGTGTTTTACCACGGACAAAGAGATAGGATAAAAAGGTATTGAATGAGTGCTTGGAAAAACCGTGGAACTGTACCTTGAAATTCGAGGATAATTGATTTCCTCAACAATCTGTTGGCTACAAGCGTATTTCTCAATTACAAACCGATGAATAATTGAGGTTAAATGCTTCGGGAAGCGGTCTTCCCTTTGTGTAGCTGCTAAATTTCACTTCACCTGTATTCTATTGTATTCTACAGAGTCTACGAATGCTGGTTTTAAAATAAAATATTTGTTCCTTCACGGATGATGCTATATTTTGTTGTTATATTTTCGTTTCACTTGACTTAGGTTCTACAGTAATCTACACTCTATGAAAGTTGGTTAAAAAATAATTGTTTCTTCACGTATACTCTCATAATTTATTAACTTTACGCTTTTGTTTCATTTTACCTGTATTCTACAGGAATCTACAGAGTCTACGAATGCTGGTTTTTAACAAAAAATATTTGTTCCTTCACGTATAATCTTATATTTATTTACTTTGTTTTTGTTTCATTTCACCTATATTCTACTGTAACCTACATAGCCTACGGATGCCGGTTAAAAACAATGATTTGTTTCTGTACGTGTAATGTTATACTTTATATACTTTACTTCCATAATGATAAATGACTGTATGGAACGAACATTCTTTTGTATTTGGGAACGACCTGTTCGTCGAACAATTTCTCACAACAAAACGAAAAAAATAAAAAGAAGTACGTGATTAATCACCTCTCCATAAACGAGCAAGAAAGAGCAAACCGCTTTGACGAGCGAGATGAATCACGAATTAAAAACGCCACACTAGTCTTCCATTTTTTTACGTAAAAACGAACGATAAACTGAAACGCTGTTTCGAAAACCCAGTTCGAAGCTCCGCAAATCTCGAGCGAGATCCAACCCCCGTCCCGAAATCTCCCTCATAAATCCTATTCACGTTATGGATATATTCTCATGACTTGCTATATTTCTTCATTGTGGCAGCGAGCAATTCAGAGGCTTCCTGGATTTTCCCTTTCGGAGATATTTTAAAAAGTGGGAAATGTTTTTAAAAGCAAGAGGCAATATTATCGCGGAAAAATCTCGGGTGAAAGAACTGGCTCGTCTTTGTTTCGTGGTGGCGATTCGTAGTCATCAAATTCTTATTTCCAGCTCGTGATCTATATTTTATCTTAAGATTAAAATATCTGGCGATATCTGGTATCTCGTCCGGTGTAGATGCCAGCGATGCTCTGAATATCAGAAAATTTATGACGCACAAATGGTTCTGTCTGTTCATTGCCTGTAAATCACGATGTACGATAATATTTATGAATGTAATGTAAAACACGAGAGATAAACTTACTAATTTGTTCTTTTAGCAACAATCATCATTTTGTGATATCAGAAAACAGTTACATTGTTGATGCAGAAAAAAAATAAATTTTGATGATTCTGGTTTTGGCAAATACTATCCTATTTGTTATATATATTAGTTTCGACGCCGTATTATATAAGATTTGTTTTTCCCTATAATATCTATATAAAATAGGTTAGATAAAGAATAAAATAAAAGCGTGCTGAGAACATTTCCACTAATGCTACCAAAGGAAAATTACTCGGCAACAGAACACAATAACTGTAGGTGTCACACGTATAATTGCTTGTGTGAGAGAGAGAGAGAGAGAGAGAGAGAGAGAGAGAGAGAGAGAGAGAGAGAGAGATCTGAGCTTTGAAAAACTCAGGTCATTAACCTTACTTACAAACCAATCAGAGACCGAGCACATGTTTACAAATTACGATAAAGAAAAACTAACCCTTTAGAACCTAATAATGTCAAATTACTCATTGATAAAATCTAGATAAGTGAACGAAACAGTACTCAGTGAATCTTAATATTGAAAACTAGGTAACACCAACAAAAAAAAGGAAAGAATAAACATATAAAAAACGCTCCTTTTCAGAATTCAGATAAAATATAACAATATAGATTATTAATAAAATAAGAAAAGCTTCCACAACAAATGAAATTATTAAAAACTAGGTACCACCAAAATCTAAAAAAAAAAAAACACACACACACACAAAAACATTCAAACAAAAAACAAGCTCTTTATTCAGAAAACACTGCTTGAGCGATGGCCTAAAAAAAAAACAAAAAAACACGTTCACTAGAAAATTTCGAATCAAGTGAGCTCATTGCATGAGATATGAGTTGTGTTCGGACATAATGAACCCACTCCGGCATAAATTAGATCTGTATGAACATTTCATATGCAAATAATCACGACGTTTTGGATTCAGCGAATGCATATGTACGTACTAGCCGTGTGTTTGAAAGAGAGAGAGAGAGAGAGAGAGAGAGAGAGAGAGAGAGAGAGAGAGAGGCAGGCATACAGAGAAAGAGAGATGCAGGCATACAGAGAGAGATAGAGAGAGAGACAAAGACAGAGAGAGAGAGAGAGAGAGAGAGAGAGAGAGAGAGAGAGAGAGAGAGAGAGAGAGAGAGAGAGAGAGAGAGAGAGAGAGAGAGAGACAGGCAAACAGACTGACAGAGAGAGAGAGAGAGAGAGAGAGAGAGAGAGAGAGAGAGAGAGAGAGATGCAGGCATACAGAGAGAGATAGAGAGAGAGACAAAGACAGAGAGAGAGAGAGAGCGAGAGAGAGATGAATATGGATAGGTAAGCAGATACCACAGTATACAAAAATACATTGTTGAAGGGAGACAGTTATCAGTAAAAAGGTAAAAATGTACTTTTTAATAAATGCAAAATATCATTGTTGAAGGGAGAGTTTATACATACTTTTTAATAAATACATACATACATACATACATACATACATATATATATATATATATATATATATATATATATATATATATATATATATATATAATGAATCTCTTTATACGTATCAAAAATGGTGACCCCGACAAGAGGTTAAGCTTAGAAGAAAAAGTTAAGTATACCTTAGTTTTACCAGACCACTGAGCTGATTAACAGCTCTCTAGGGGGCTGAAGGATTAGACTTATTTTATGTATACATATACATATATATATTATATATTATATTATATATAATATATATATATATATATATATATGTATGTATATTTATATATATTCTTCTCAGCTTAACCTCTAGTCGGGGTCGCCGTTTTTCACACGCGTAAAGAGATCCATAAACAGGAAACAGAGGACTGGGAAACGTCTGATACACACCCTCCCGATCCCACCGAAACTGGCAGCATAATTTCCCCATTTTCTCGCCGAAATTGGCCCCGGATGAGTTCCATCCGCCTGCTGAAGGAGATGTCTTTGTTTATATGAGGTAAAGTCAGTAGGATGGGAGGCGCTAAGTTGACGCATGCGCGAACGAGAGCTGGAGGTTCGATAAGGGGAATAAAAGATAGACTCTCGTCTTACAGCTGACACTCAAGTAACCTGCCAGTTCTAAGAATGCCATTATTAACAATAATAAGAATAATAGCAACGTCGTTCTTTGATATTCAAAATACATTTGACACCCCGTGGAGATTTTTCTCAGAGCATTTAATTTACGTAAATGTTCTGGGAGAGAGAAAAAAAAGGGAGAACAGGCATAAACAGATATAAACGTGATTAAAAAGATGGATAAGCGTTGATGTTTTTTTAAGGATTAACGACATATTCCATCTCATGTGATTATATCTGAAACTGTAGTCTTCAGTTTCACTATAGTATGAGAGGAAACATTGTGAACAAAAATAATTTACTTCAGCAAGCGTTCAAAATAATGGTTTAATGATCGAGATTTATATATATATATATATATATATATATATATATATATATATATATATATATATATATATATATATACATATATATATACAGTATATATATATATATGAATTTTTATCACATCACCGTGATTTACATACAATCATTAAGCTACAAATATCGTTTAAGTATCCAATTCACTCTACTTCGGGAATATCACCGAAGGAGAATTGTAAGAGATAAATGGATTGGTATATATATATATATATATATATATATATATATATATATATATATATATATATATATATATATATATATATATATATATATATATATATATATATTTCATAGAAATTTTAGCTTTGGTTTTCGATTACACCCACTTATACATCTGTTTATTATTTACTTCCAGAGAATGCAAAACAACCTTTTTACAACAAACTACAACCGACAGTGCATGATAATCACGTTATTCACCAAGCGTCAATATCCTCCAACAATTCTCTCTACATCTTTTCGAGACGAGAAAATATCGAGTGAAATCATTTTGCCTTGAAGGAGCCATACCTGTGAGAGACGATCCAAATGTTTCATCTCCTGCTGAACGTTTTAATCTAATGGAATTGCAATGACACAGGAGAATGCGTGGGGAATTCTTTACGGTCTAAAAGTTCCCCATATATCCATTTGCGAGGCTCTAAAGGTGTCAGGGAGAATTCGAAAAGGTATACTGATGCCGTTTTAAAAACTTTTCGAAGACACGAATGGAAGGATCTAAGGAATATCTATTTCAGTCTAATGCCCAATGATAGGGTTTTATATCGCTTTTCAATGCTATGTTTTATCTTAGGTGAATTCGAAATGAAATGGCAGTTGGTAATATTAGGTAAAGAATAATTAAAATAATATATAAATTAGGAACAGTGGAGAACTGTCATTCATCAAAATAAAACAGAATAGGAAGGAAACCTTTTTAAGCTTGTTGTCCCTAATGAAGTTGTGTGTGTGTGTGTGTGTGTGTGTGTGTAGAGAGAGAGAGAGAGAGAGAGAGAGAGAGAGAGAGAGAGAGAGAGAGAGAGAGAGAGAGAGGCTTGCTTTCAGGGAAGAGAAGGGGATTAACTCGTCGGGGAAAACTCACACGAAGTAGTAATTTAGCAGGAGGAAAAACTACACGAAAGGGGGCCATTGAATATTTAACTGAGTGCAAGGAAATTTGAATTAAACTGTAAGTGAAGTTGGGCAGGTTAATTTCTGCAGAGAGAGAGAGAGAGAGAGAGAGAGAGAGAGAGAGAGAGAGAGAGAGAGAGAGAGAGAGAGAGAGAGAGAGAGAATAGAATAAAGAAACATGAAAGTCTCGCTTTATCAAAATTGGAGAATAAGCACCTTAGTTAATTTCCTTGAAAGAAGAGATGAATTGATTGGATTGAAAACTTGGCAGCTACTGAAGGGGAAACTCTCTCTCTCTCTCTCTCTCTCTCTCTCTCTCTCTCTCTCTCTCTCTCTCTCTCTCTCTCTCCTGTAAACAAGCAAGAAATTGTTTGTAAAGAAAGAAGCGGGATGATATAAAGTAATTAGCAAGGACACATTCTCTCTCTCTCTCTCTCTCTCTCTCTTTCTTTCTCTTTCTCTCTCGTAAACAAGCAAGAAATTGTTTGCAAAAGAAAGAACGCGAGATGATATAAAGTACTTGGCAAGGGCACATTCTCCCCCCCTCTCCCTCTCTCTCTCTCTCTCTCTCTCTCTCTCTCTCTCTTTCTCCACGTTGCCATAGTGACTAGTGACCAATACCTATCATTAAAGAGAGAAGAATTAGCTAGATAACCCTCTTCTAAAACTCCAATTTGAAAACTGAACTTGACTAAAGTAGATCTGCTCTTCCCAATAAATAACCAGTGGTAATTAGCACTCTACAGAATTACCTTACAATACACTTTAGAATTACCTTGAAAATCACTATACAACTACCTTGAAAAACAGTGTAGAATCACCTTGCAATACACTACAGAACTACCTTGTCATACACTACAGAATTACCTTGTAATACATTTTAGAATCACCTTGTATAATACACTGTAGAATTCCCTTGTAAATCACTATATGATTACCTTGCAATACACTGTAGAATTACTTTACAATACACTACAGAACTACCTTGTAATTAGCACACCACAAAATTACCTTACAATACACTTTAGGATTACCTTGTAAATCACTATACAACTACCTTGAAAAACTGTAGAATCATCTTGCAATACACTACAGAACTACCTTGTCATACACTACAGATTATCCTTGTCACACATTAGAGAATTACCTTTTAATACACTTTAGAATTACCTTGTAAATGACTATATAGTTACCTTGCAATACACTGTACAATTACTTTACAATTCACTACAGAACTACCTTGTAATACACTACAGATTTACCTTGCAATAAACTTTAGAATTACCGTGTAATACACTATAGAATTATGGTTAATACACTGTAGAATTACATTGTAATACATTGTATAATTACCTTGTAATAATCTACAGAATTACATTGTAATACACTATAGAATTACCTTGTAATACATTGTAGAATTACATTATAATTATCTACAGAATTATTTTACAATAGTGTGTAGAATTACCTTGCAATACATTAGAGAATTATCTTGCAACACACTACAGAATTATCTTGTAATACACTATATAATCACCCTGTAACACTACAAAATTACCTTGTAATACACATCACACATGTAAATGAACCCGGAAAAACTACAATTAAGGTTTTAATCTACTAAATAAGATTTGTCATCATTATCCCGAGGAACAAGAGACAGCATTAGTCTCACTTTATCCAGTTTATGTTAGGAAAAATTACCCTGGCAATGAGATAGATCTACGAGCCGGTTAATGAGGCCTTGATAACGAGAATTAATGGCTAATGATTTTACAGTCATTAATTTTGTGATATTCTTTAATCTGACTTTTTATTTTTTGGGGGGGTTTAGTGGAATATATTTTTTAATTTTTGGGGGTAGTAGGAAGTATTTTTGGGGGAAGGGGGTAGTGGAAAATACTTTTTATTTTGGGGGTTAGTGGAAAATATTTTTGGGGCAGTGGAAAATATTTTTCATTTTTTGTGGGGTTAGTGGAATACATTTTTATTGTTTGTTGGGGTAGTGGAAAATATTTTTTTATAATTTTTGGGAGTAGTGGAAATTACTTTTAATTTTTGGGGGTAGTGGAAAATATTTTTAAATTTTTGGGGCAGTGGAAAATATTTTGGGGGGTAGTGTAAAATATTTTTCATTTTGTGTGGGGCTAGTGGAAAATATTGTTTTTTTTTGGGGGTAGTGGAAATTATTTTTAATTTTTTGTGAGGTAATGGAAAATATTTTTTGTTTGAAGGTCATGTTTTATAGGCGTGACTTGACGAAAATGATGAAAATTTTGATGAACTGAAGTTGATTCAAGATTTGGGCTCAAGGGTCTTTTTTATAAAAGACAATATATATTCAACATCTTTAGTTTGATCTGACATTTTCCTTAATGCTCCTACGGGAAACTCAAAGGGTTTCTATGACTAACAGAAATGCATTACACACTCCTAGTTGAGAAACTGGGATGCTAAATCGTATACAAAATTCGGAATAGGTCGAAATTGGGGAACTGCACAATTATTTTACTGCGTAACGCGTCAGTTACCTTCCACGAAGTCAATTGCATACTTAATCGTAATTATTCCTTATACATTAGTGAAAGCCCTCAAATAAAAGTAGTAAAGGACATATGTTGACCTATTCCCCTGGGAGAGAAACTCACAATGAGAGAGAGAGAGAGAGAGAGAGAGAGAGAGAGAGAGAGAGAGAGAGAGAGAGAGAGAGAGAGATTATTTTCATTATTATTATTCAGGAGATGAGCCTTTTCCATATGTAACAAGCTAACAGAGGCCATTGACCTAGAATTCAAGCTTCCAATGAACATGGCGTTCATTTGAAAGAAGTAACAGAAAGTAATAGGAAAAGAGAGAGAGAGAGAGAGAGAGAGAGAGAGAGAGAGAGAGAGAGAGAGAGAGAGAGAGAGAGAGAGAGATTATTTTCATTATTATTTTTCAGAAGATGAACGGATGGAACAAGCCCACGGGGGCCACTGACTTGAAATGCAAGCTTCCAAAGAATGTGGCATTCGTCTGGAAGAAGTAACAGAAGGTAATAGAGAGAGAGAGAGAGAGAGAGAGAGAGAGAGAGAGAGAGAGAGAGAGAGAGAGAGAGAGAGAGAGAGAGAGAGAGAGAGAGAGAGAGAGAATTATTCTTATTAATATTATTCAGATGAACCTTATTGGCTTGAAATGCAAGCTTCCAAAGAATATGGTTTTCATTTGGAATAATTAACAGAAGGTAAGAGAGAGAGAGAGAGAGAGAGAGAGAGAGAGAGAGAGAGAGAGAGAGAGAGAGAGAGAGAGAGAGCAATCTCAAATAAGAAAACAGTCCATGCCTTCAAGACATAACGATTTGACACAAGAACGGACAAGGCGAGATTAATCCCAGATCTTCCATAGTAGACAATATGACAGCCAGGGGGATTCTGATGTTTTTTTTTTTTTCGGTCCAAGAGTCTACCAAAGACCGAAATACCTCGGTCTGGAGCCAGACCTCTTCTCTAGGTCTCGGTCTGGTGTTTCTTCGAGATGCTGTGCAGTTAAGGAAGGAAGGAAGGAAGGAGAAGGGAAATGAGATAATGTCTCTTTTACTTTATCGAAACTGATCTCATCTGACAACTGAGATGGAGTAAGTTCCAGAATGAGAATCTTATTAGGACTTTCTAAGCCTTATTTTTTGTTGTTGTAGGCTGTGTTAGGCTTTCAGTGTTTAGTGAACTTTCAGATATTTAAATTTACGCAATTTCGATTAATAATTTAATTTCATAAAACAGACACACTGACAGAATATAAAGAAATTTAAAAGCAAAATATTCGACGAAGGTGTCCCACAGAAAATGAGAATTCCTTCTCTAGGTCATGATCAACTTGAAAAGTATTATTGGATGAATAAAATCATCTAGAACGTACTATGCCCCATTCCCCATATGTATGTATATATGCATGTATATTATTCCGTCCCCATCTCTCTGATAAATCTATGGCTCATATTTCCTTCTCTTTCGAAGACCTATACCTCAATATCTCATTTTTCTCCCGAGAAGTTTCACAGTTTGTTCCTTGCGCATCAGGCATTCGGGGACAGCTGATAAACAAATGGCCACCCACTTTCCCAAGCAAAATGGGATGCTTTGGCATCGCACCTGCTTAATTTGAGCAAGGGTGCATCAGTGATTCGTTAGTTTTGGTCAGTACCCGTGACAGGTCAAAATTGTAGGCCCAGCAACTTTCACCTTTAATCAGTCAAATATTTGGTGTCTTTCTTCTCTTTAATCTCTTTAACAAAACACAGGCATCAAGTGATAACCTACTTCTACTAGTATTCATAGTAACTACACCTTAATAACCTACTTCTACTAGTATCCATAGTAACTACCCCCTCATAGCCTACTTCTACTAGTATTCATAGTAACTACACCGTAATAGCCTATTTCTACTAGTATTCATAGCAACTACCCCCTATAGCCTACTTCTACTAGTATTTAAAGTAACCATCCCCTAACAGCCTACCTCTACTAGCATTCTACAGTATTTAAAGCAACCATCCCCTTATCCCCAACCCATACTAGCATTCACAGTTATATCTATTGTTTCTGTTCTAAGGACGGAGACTGCAAATGACTAATAGCCTTCCTGTCTTCATATTTCCTTCTTGTCTCAACAACGAATGTTTACAAGACTTAGGGACATAATAACTAACTAGGTAACTAGATTTATGAAAAGCTTTGGATAATGTCCCATATCATGTTAACAGTTCTGGTAACATACAGACAGCCAGGCACATAAAACTGAAAATGCACAACCTTATGGAATCAAAATAAAGTAAATAAAAAAAAAAATTATACAACTGCATATAATCAAAGTAAACTAATTAAAAAAAAACTGTTTTATATTTAACTTCACATCAGTATTGACAATATCTGGGCAACCTTATGCTTAAAGTAAATTCCTCCCCTAAAAAAAAAGTAAAAAATTACCCGAAGTTTCTTCGGCGCAATCGAGTTTTCTGTACAGCCGCTATATAATCAAGGCCACCGAAAATAGATCTAGCTCTCGGTGGTCTCGGTATAATGCTGTATGAGCCGCGGCCCATGAAACGTTCAGCCACGGCCAGTTGGTGGCCTGTCCTATATCGTTGCCAGACGCACGATTATGGCTAAATTTAACCTTAAATAAAATAAAAACTACTGGTGCTAGAGAGCTGCAATTTGGTATGTCTGATGATTGGAGGATGGATGATCAACATACCAATTTGCAGCCCTCTAGACTTAGTAACTTTTAAGATCTGAGGTCGGACAGAAAAAGTGCGGACAGAATAAAGTGCAGACGGACAGACAAAGCCGGCACAATAATTTTCTTTGACAGAAAACTAAAAATGCATTTTAAATTTAATTTCACATCAACGATGACAATACCCGGAAGCTTATGCAAATCCAGGCAAAGGTTATATAATATGGAATCCGGTCCAGCTCACCTGCTTCACTCTACAATCATAAAAACGGCCATTTATGCCGTATTAATTTATGAGGCAATTATCAGAGACAGCGATAATGAAAATTTACGGCCGGCGTTCGCTGCATTACCCAATCAGAGATATCTATTCTTTCCGTGTGTCCTATATTATCCTCTGTTACTTCTTTCAAATGAACGCCATATTCGTTGGAAGCCTGAATTTCAAGTCAGTGGCCCCTGCGGTAGGCTTGTTCCATAGAAATAAGGTTCATGGTCTCAATAATAATAATAATAATAATAATAATAATAATAATAATAATAATAATAATAATAATAATCCTGTAATATTCAGCAGTTCGATTCAGTTAGTGAAGTAATGGGTAGGTGGAATATCCTTGTGAAAATCATTCTACAATGTATGAGATCGAATGACGGTCATTTCGCTGATTGAATAACTTATCAAATTGACAATGCAATCGAACTACGAGTAAGAATTGATGGTCCTGTTACGACATTTCATTTTTTTATTATTACTTTCATATCTAAAACTGAAACTCTAATGAGATTTATCTGGAATAGGTCTAATTTATTCTTGGACGGAAGGCAGAAAGGTGTTATTCACATTTTATCCCTGGAAAGCACAGGGATGTGAAGACATGATAATATTATTGTTATTCACATTAAACTAATAAAATCTACCCTTAACCATTATGACGAATAACAAGCCTTATTAACGCTATGAATAATGAAAATTACAGAATTATCTCAGAGGGAATATTACCCCAAAATCCCACGGTTTAACGAACAATCCCTCGCATTACGAAGGCCATCAGCCAAAACGGAGTGGTCCTAAGCACTCACCCCTCGGCAACCATTTCAAAACCTACATCCCTGGATTAGCCAGCCCGCATGAGAATTACTTCTGTCATAAGTGTCAGTCTCTTGACTTTGATTGAGAGCAGGAGAGTAAAGTGTTTGTGAGTGATTGAACACAGAGCAATTGAATGCACATTGTTATAGTGTTAGTATTCACTAATCTGCATGAGATTCAAATCTGTCATAAGTGTCAGTTTCTTGACTTTGATGGACAGTAGGAGAGCAAATGTTTGTGAGTGACTGTTCAAAACAAGTATTTGTTTAATGGAGCACTTGAATTCCTGTAGTAATACAATGGTAGCCTTCACTACAGCCTATGACCTTGAAGACACGTGTCCTATCTCAGGACGAGGCCAGAACCACATGACTACTGTAGGCCTACATACTAAATTCTGTACTTGGTTGTCAGTAGGTTGTTACGGATCGCAGCTGGGATTGGAGAACGATAAGAATATAGGTCAAGGAGATGAATACACTTGACTGACCTGACTTAATTTAATGAATTCAAAAGTGTCTTGCTAACATGGGCCTAAGTCTACCACCTCTGGCTACGCGAATCTTAGCCATCACATAAAATTGAGCGAAAACATCATAAAAGCTTTTTTTTTATTCATTTGAAATAGATTGCGTTTTTTAAAACAAATTTTGATCTCCGTAGAGAACCGTAATTCCATTTCATCCCCACAGTGTGAGAGAATTATGGTTACGTAGAAAACTTAATTATGAGGTCGAACGGAAAACTGTAAAATCAATTTTCCGATCGTGAACGGAGAGTATGGGGAGGGCGGGGGCGGGGGTGGGTATTTTCACTTCAATTTTTTTTTTTTTTTTTTAGTCGGAACTAAATATACAAGATTCTTCAGTAACGAATAATTTCAGTCTTATATTTGTTGTACAAAAAACTTGATTCTTCAGTGTTGAGTAATTTCAGCTCTATATTTAGTGTACAAATATACTTAATTCTGCAGTAGTGAATAATTTCAATCCTATATATAGTATGCAAATATACTTAATTCTTCGGTAGTGAACAACTTCAATTTTATATATTGTATAAAAATATACTTAATTCTCCAGTAGTGAATAATTTCAATGTTATATAAATACAGAATACAAATATACTCAATTCTTCAGTAGTGAATAATTTCAATCTTGTACATAGTATACAAATATACTTAATTCTACGGTAGCGAACAATTTCAATCTCATACTTAGTATACAAATATACTTGATTCTTCAATAGTGTATAATTTCAATCTTATATTTAGTGTATGAAGTATATTTACTTCTATTTAAATATTGGGGAAAGGGGAATGACAAGGACCACAGTTAGCGGAGAGATCAAAAGAGACAATAAATTTCTACCAATCTGTAAAAGACACGTCAATAATTTACTGTAAATTTGACCCCTTTTGTAGTTCCGAAGAACAAAACACATTCAAACCTCCAAAATACGTGGAATATATAGATTTTCACTTGTGATATAAGTTATTGGGAATTTTCACAGCTTAAACAAATCTCTAAGTCAATAAATCGGGAATTTCTTACTCTCAGAATTGAAAAAATACAAATTTTGCATAAATCATACAATTACAATGCCATATTATTATTATTATTATTATTATTATTATTATTATTATTATTATTATTATTATTATTATTATTATTATTATTATTATTCAGAAGATGAACCCTATTCATATGGAACAAAGCACACAAGGGGACCATTGACTTGAAATTCAAGCTTCCAAAGAATATGGTGTTCATTTGATAACAGTAACAGAAGGCGATAGGAAATAGTTTGTGTTTGGTAAAAAAAAAAAAAAAATTCCACCTAATATTTCATCTATATCAATAAATGAATTTCTCTAAGTCAGCAGTGAAATATGAAGCATTTGAAAATCGGGGGATATATATATTTTACAGAGATTTACATGAAAAAAAAATATTCCCAAAACAGAACTGAAATCTGATATGATAGATGAGTAAAAAAAAAAAAAAAAAAAAAAAACACGCAGGCAAAATAAAAATAAAATACTAAATTCCAGTTGGGAATTGGCATTTATCAACCTAGGCAAAACAGAACACGATATATATATATGTATATATAGATATAGTATATTTTATATATATATATATATATATATATATATATATATATATATATATATATATATATATATATATATATAATATAAGTGGAATAGAAAATAAAGAGAATTCGCTCAAACGTCGCTTGGACAAATTTTCCCTTTATTTTGACATTTATGTCACCTGTATCAACCAGATATGTCATACAGGCATATGGTCACACAAGAAACCCCATTATATTATTCTTATAAAATGAATACGCCAATTATATATATAAAATTATATAAAAATTTATATGTAAAAAATATCACTTCGCCCCCACACTTCATAAATGTCAAAGTCCACTAGCTAACTGTCAGACGCGAGAGTCGCTTATATTGCTTTTATAAAATGAATGCGTCAGTTATATTACATAAAATTATAGAATATATAATTTAGGCCAAAGGTCAAGCGCTGGAACCTATGAGGGCATTCAGCGCGGAAAGGGAAACTGAACAGTAAGGTCTGAAAGGTGTAACAGGAGGAAACAATCGTAGTTGCACTATGAAACAATTGTCAGAGAGGGTGGAGAGTCAGATGGAAGAAAGAGAATATGAACGGAGGTGCAGTAAAAGGAATGAAAGAGGTCTGCAAAGATCCCTAAGTAATGCCTACAGTGCGCAAAGTGAGGTGCACTGACGGCATTATCCCCATACGGAGCATAAAATTATATGAAAATGTAAAAAAAAAAATATTAATTCACCTCCACATTAAACCTTCAGCTTGATTTCAAAACTGATACAATCTCAGTACATTATTCTGTTAGGAAAATTATTCTAATATCATTTTATGCTTATTATTTTAAATCAACAAAATCATCAAGATTTTATTGCTGTGACCTTCTATTAACTGTTTTGACTGTCAGTGTATCTATTTTCAGGCATCAGAGGTTAACGAAGAAACATTAACAAAGGGACGGGAATAAGTCGAGGAATTATTATATAATAAATCTGTCACAGAAAGCGAAAACAGACAATTAAAACTCGAGAGTCATTTGTTTTCCACCGTTAATGTGGATGCGCTCTCTTTTGTATTTCAATGTTATCGATAAAAAGTGACATTATAATCTGAAGAGAAATTATGTGGTCAACTGCAGCGAGTATAAAGGTTCATTATCGTACAATGGCAACTTCTAGTTGTCTGTGCGTCCGATTCCTCGTGTATAATGATATTGTTAGTCTTGGCATTACTAAATCAATGGACAAATACGCAGGCTTTATAAAATACGGTTAACTGAATGGATTATAAGTTTCGGAAAATAAATAATGTAGCAAATAACTTTATATATAAATATAGAATTACTTAATAGCTGCCTTTGTTCCTATTCATCCATAAGGATCATTTACATAAGATTAACAACTTGAGTTACGTGAACTGGACATTTAAGGCAAAATATGGGACCATTGAAAAAAGTGATTGAACAGAATAAGACAGAATTTAGAATTAAGACCAAAGACCAAGCACTGGGTTCTATGAGGTCATTGAGAGCTGAAAGGGTAAACTGCGAGTAAAAAGGTTTGAGAGGTGTAACAGGAGGAAAACCTCGCAGTTGCACTGTTGCAATGGTGGATCCCCTGTCATTTGATCATAGCATTCGTAGTCTAATCCAGGAGTCTTTTAATTCTGCCATTTTTAAAACCCGCGTTCGGCATAAACTATTCGATAACGAAAAAGAGAATTTAATTTCCGGTTTGATATCAAAATTAATTGGTTTCCTGCCTTCGGTAACGGGGGAATTAGGAATCAATATAAAAAAATTCCCACCTGGAATTTAAACGGCGTTGTTTTCGTTGCTGGTAATCCTTTTGTTGCCATAGGAGTTGAGTTTTTCGTTTAGCAAACAATGCAAAGAATATTTCTGTGTAAAATAAAATGCTTAAGACTTGTGTACTTTCCTGTGTCGATGAAAGAATATGGAGAATGACATTCTTCTTTGTAAATTTAACAGAAACTGAAATTCTCTCATTTACTGGTAATTTGTGTTTCTTTGTGTGAATAATGAAGGCAAAAATCAAATTGTATTTTAAAAATCCAAAGTCCCTATCTAATTTCTGTAATCGATTGTTTAAAGAAATAAATTAAATTCTTAAAGAAATGCCGAATTTTTCGGTACTTACTGAAAAGACTCCTCAGTCAGAGAGATTCTCTGGCATTTTTCAAAAGCAGTGTATGTATATATATATATATATATATATATATATATATATATATATATATATATTATATATATTTATATATATGTATATATATTGTATATATTTATATATTTATATAAAAATATATATGTATACATATATATAAATATATATATATATATATATATATATATATATATATATATATACATATATATATATATATATGAGGAAAATGTAGGATTATGAATCCTTTCTTAATCCTACGAAAATAAAAATAATTCTACTGTGTGAAGAAATAATTCATTTTTATTAAAAAAAATTAGCCTACTACTAACTATCCATCTTTAAACTATCATAAAAAAACCCTATGCAAATAGTCGCCTCCATCCCACCTTTGAGAAAAACCTGTAAAAAAAATTTTTTTGGGACAACCTATCACCCAATTTTTTTTTTTTTTACAATGTCATCTGAGCTACGAAGGACTTTCAGAGAGAATATCCTGGTAGCTAGTGGCTCCAAGGAGGAGGAGGAGGAGGAGGAGGAGGAGGAGGTCCTCCTCCATGATGAATAAAACATTAGCGCGTCAAAGAATGGGACGATGACGAAGAGGCTCATGAAAGGCTAATGTTATGTCTGGGTTACTCTTGGAAGGAAGGACCTTCTAACAAATCACGCGAGACGGGTCTTTCTCGACTTTCAGGCAAGCGAGAAGAACAGAACAGAACATATAGATATTAGGCCCTGGCCCAAGCACCGGGACCTATGAGGTCATTCAGCGCTGAAAATGAATTTGACGGCAAAAGGTTTGAAAGGTGTAACAGGAGGTAGACCTCGCAGTTGCACTGTGAATCAATTGTTAGGAGAGAGTGGGAAGTTAGGTGAAAGAAAGAGAATATGAATGGAAGTGCAGTAAAAGGAATGAAAGGGGTTGCAGCTATGGGCTGAAGGGACGCTGAGAAGAACCTTAAGTAATGCCTACAGTGCACCGCATTAGGTGCATTGACGGCACTACCCCACTACGGGGAGCAAGCGAAAAAGAAAGATACAAGATACGTAAAGTATCTAAAAGATTAAAATTGTAGGAGGAAAGACTTACAAGCAACATCACAAAATCTATATGAGATAGATCTTGATATATACAAGCGACGGGGAAAGAAACAAGATACGAAGAGAATTTTAGAAAATTAAAAATGCAGTAGAAGAAGGAGTAGTTTATAATTTCAAAAATTAAAAAAAGGAAAAAATGCGCCGAAGTTTCTTCAGCGCAATCGAGTTTTCTGTATAGCCGCTACAGCGTATAATCAAGGTCACCGAAAATCGATCTATCTTTCGGTGGTCTCGGTATGATGCTGTATGAGCCGCGGCCCATGAAACTTTAACCACGGCCCGGTGGTGGCCTATCCTATATCGTTGCCAGAAGCACGATTATGGCTAACTTTAATCTTAAATAGAATAAAAACTACTAAGACTAGAGGGCTGCAATTTGGTATGTTGGATGACTGGAGGGTGGATGATCAACATACCAATTTGCAGCCCTCTAGCCTTAGTAGTTTTGAAGATCTGAGGGCGGACAAAAAAAGTGCGGACAGAATAAAGTGCAGACGGACAGCCAAAGCCGGCACAATAGTTTTCCTTTACAGAAATTAAGAAGAGAAGATGCAGGAGTTTATATAATTATCCGTTCCATCCCGACACTCAAGGAGATATTCTTACATACCTCACATCCCGACTCATTATTCCCGCGCACCGATGCGAACAAATACATTTGTCGTTTCTTTGTTCAAGAGGAGAAAAATAAAGATTGTTCTCTTGATGGCAACTACTTTCCTTCTTATCTCTCATTAAGGGAAGGTATACAGTAGAAAAACTGACCTTTTATTCCTCTCATAATTGTGAAGGTACGACCTTTTTGCCTCGTCACTTCCAAAGTACATTGGTGAGGACTTTTAAAACGGTGATTGTTAAGCATTTTGACCCTTACGAGGTTACTACCGGAATATATATATATAAATTATATATATTATATAATATATATATACATATATAATATATATATATATACTTTTTTTTCATATATATATATATATATATATATATATATATATATATATATATATATATATATATATATATTATACAAATATATATGTAGTGTGAGTCATAATTAATGCTGCAAAGAACAGTCAGATAAAAATATAAAGTAATTCAGACAAACATCGATTATTTCGAAGTATCATAAAACTGGTACTGTACCATCAACATCTTCAAAGCAGATAATTAACAAAACTGTTATTTGCTCATTCGTATCGTAAGCTTAAAATAAAATCACCAACTAGACTCTGTAATCTTATAAATATTCACAAATCTTCAAATGTAACAACAGCAGGGCAATTATACTAGTGACACGTCACCATAAACACGAAAAGCATCCAGAGAGAGAGAGAGAGAGAGAGAGAGAGAGAGAGAGAGAGAGAGAGAGAGAGAATGTTGTACAACGAGAGAGACAGAGAGATAGTTTTATAACGAGAGAGGGAGAGAGAGAGAAAGACAATGTTGTACTACAGCGAGAGAGAGAGAGAGAGAGAGAGAGATAATGTTGCATATAACGAGAGAGAGAGAGAGAGAGAGAGAGAGAGAGAGAGAGAGAGACATTGCTGTACTACAGAGAGAGAGAGAGAGAGAGAGAGAGAGAGAGAGAGAGAGAGAGGATGTTGTATACAACGAGAGAGAGAAAGAGACATTGTTGTACTACAGCGACAGAGAGAGAGAGAGAGAGAGAGAGAGAGAGAGAGAGAGAG
Source organism: Macrobrachium rosenbergii (assembly GCF_040412425.1). Classification (NCBI taxonomy): domain Eukaryota; kingdom Metazoa; phylum Arthropoda; class Malacostraca; order Decapoda; family Palaemonidae; genus Macrobrachium; species Macrobrachium rosenbergii. The sequence continues at coordinate 42,931,636 of NC_089762.1, read as the reverse complement.
AGAGAGAGGATGTTGTACACAATGAAAGAGAAAGAGAGAGACATTGTTGTACTACAGAGAGAGAGAGAGAGAGAGAGAGAGAGAGAGAGAGAGAGAGAGAGAGAGAGAGAGAGAGAGGTAAAAAAAAAAAAAAACACCCTAATTACGATAAGCATTAAACAGCAGCAGCTGAAGCTCTGTAAGTCTTAACTTCCGCCGGAAGTTACTCAAGTCCCTTTTATGTAATTAGTGTCCTAGAGAATTAAAAGTCACGACTTTATTGCTAATTAAATCCTAGCGTTCTCTGGTACTTGAAGCTCCTAGGAGCTCTTGCCTAGATGTTTACGGCGTGCAAGTTTGACAGATTCTCTCTCGTGTGCCGTGGCTTCTCTCTTACTTGTTCTCTTTTGAGAGATTTCTCTTTATGTTGCTTTTGTCAATGAGAACTTTTTCTCTCTTGTATACAGATGTTTCTCTCTCATTTGTTCGCTTTTGAGAGATTCTCTTAATATTTCTGTAGTCAACTTATTTTCAAGATTTGAGAATTCTCTCTTGTATACAATGTCTTCTCTATTACTTGGTCGTTTTTGAGAGAATTCTCTTAATTTAGTCAATGAGAACTTGTTTATTTTGAATATTTGAGATTTCTCTCTTGTATACAATGGCTTCTCTCTTATTTGTTCATTTTTGAGAGATTTCTCTTAATATTCATTTACTCAATGAGAACTTGCTTATTTTGAATAATTGGGAATTCTCTCTCGTACAATGGTTTCTCTCTTACTTGTCCGATTTTGAGAGATTTCTCTTTATGCTGGTTTTGTCAATGAGAACTTGTTTTTATTGAATAACTAACAATTCTCTTAATATTAGATAAACAAGAGTAAGTAAGGTATTTCGTTGATTATGAAATAAATTTTATTTCATTAATTCGTACTTTAACTACAATTCGTAATTAATTACAAATAAGCATCACTCATTTTTTTTCTGACTTCTTTTTATATAATATATATATCTATATATATATATATAATATATATATATACATATATATATATATATATATATATATATATATATATATATATATGTATATATGTATGTATATGTATGTGTGTGTATATATAACATAAGCAAAGCGGAATTACTTCTGATTCAACTTTGACCCATCTCCATATATGGTGTCGTGTGTGATAAAAACCACAAGGAAATGCAGATGATTATCCATTTTCCGTTCACATTCGTAAACAATTATTCATTATCCAACTCCTGAAATCACTGAAAAACATCTCCCCGTAAGAGAAATTATTTGACAGGTTGAAAAAAAATTGTTCAAAACAATACTTTCTAAAATGACCGCCCTCACCCTCCCCCTAAACTGCGAAGGTTCAGCCAAGCTAATGTCTCATAAAACACAAGAAGAAGAAGAAGAAGGAGAAGAAGAAGAGAGGAGGGAAAACCAGCCTCCCTTTCTTCCTTCCTCCCAGAGGTCCCGTAATAAGAATCCTCATTTTTTGTGAGGCATCGTGATGAGGAGATTGATAGGATGGGCTGCAGGACTTTGACACGCGTAGCCATTTTGAAAAGACAATTTCGTGGATGAATGGACGCCGTCCTGATCAAAGAGTGTCCTTTCACGGGAGGGGGGGGGAGGCCTAGGATCCCGAGGAAGACGGGGAAGGGGGCTAAGATCCCGAGGAAGGCGGGGGAGGAGAAGTTCGCACTTGGGGATATCTTGTAAAGGTGGGGAGAAGGCCATTCAAGGAAGCTATTCCCCAAGGGGACAGTAAGGTTTAGTTGGGGACCGGGAGATTAGTGGGTAAGGAAGCACGTGATATTAAGGTAAATGGCATTTTTGGGTAAGGTAACGTTTTGGAGGTAAGATAGGCCATTAATCAAGGGAAATTAATTATTTACAATCTATTAAAATTTTGTTTTGTATCAATATTTCATATCTACTTTCCTAGGCTTGCATCCAGTAAAACATGTTATAAACAAACGTCACCAACTTGTCACACACATACATACACACACGCACATCACAAACAAGTTGAATACAAGTCGAAGACTTATAATTAGTAGTTCTAACCGGCCGTTCATATGATTATCCAGCATTTATCAAAGATTCTTTCTCCACTCAAGGTCGCTGACTTGTTTTCAACATGTTTGCAAGTTGTTTTCAACATGTTTGCGGTATGTATACGACAAGTGCGTTTAACTAGTGCTTTATATGATTATCCATTTGCCAAAGATTCGATCTCCACTTAAGGTGACTGACTTGTCTTCAACTTGTCTGCGGCATATATGCGACAAGTTGACGACGTGGGTTCAGGAAATGATTAACTGTGGTGAGAACCTTCCCTAAGAATGGAATAATGAAGGTCTTTCATTCAAAATATATTTAAATTCATTTAACAAATCTGTTCAACAGAATAGGAAGTCGAATTGCTGTTGTCTGTCTTCAACACAGAATCCTGACAGAACAGCATATAGAATTTAGGCCAAAGGACAAGCGCTGGGACCTATGAGGTCATTCAGCGCTGAAATGGGAAACTGCCAGTAAGAAGGTTTTAAAAGGTGCAACAGGAGGAAAACCTCGCAGCTGCACTAAGAAAACAATTTTAAGAGAGGGTGGAAAGTCAGATGGAAGAAAGAGAATATGAACGGAGGTACGGTAAAAAGAATGAAAGGGGTCGCAGCTAGGGGCCGAAGGGACGCTGCAAAGAACCTTAAGTAAATGCCTATACAGTACGCCGCCTGAGATGCACTGACGGCGCTACTCCCCCCTACGGGCAGAATCCTGATGCATTACTACAAATGTCTGTGTGTGTATGTGTACGTGTCTGTGTATGTATGTATGTATGTGTGTGTCTGTGTGTATGTATGTGTGGGTGTAGAGGGGAGAGAAGGGGAGTGGGGGTGGCGGGGTGAACTGGGAAATCACTGAGAATATCATAAACCGAAGCTCGGTTGCATCCATCCAATAATACCGGGTTGTATACCCATCAAATAACATGGATGTGGTTCCTACCAGCCCACCCCATTACCGTGATTACTGTTTTCTATAGCCCTCTACATTTCTATGGCAGGACCTCAAAGGATGTTGTGACGGCTAACGCCCTCAGGAAAGTGAGGAGAAGGAGATATGTTTAATATTATTTTTCTTACGGGGGAGGGGGCGCTGGAGTGGATTTTAAAGTGGGATGGAAATCTTCTTCTGCCTTTTAAAAGAAGTAATCGGTGGAAAGGTTAACAGTCTTGCTTTTGTGTGAGTTAATTTTATATATATATATATATATATATATATATATATATATATATATATATATATATATATATATATATATATATATATATATATATATATATATATATATATGTGTGTGTGTGTGTGTGTGTGTGTGTGTGTAGAATCTACTAGTCAATTGTTACCATATACATATGTAACCGTAATAGATAAATATAGACATATATATATATATATATATATATATATATATATATATATATATATATATATATATATATAATATATATATATATATATAATATATATATAGATATATATAATATATATCTTATATATATCTTATATATATATATATATATATATAGATATATATATTCAGTATATATATATAATATATATATATATATATATATAACGCAGAAACTGTAATGCCAAAAACAATTAAAAAATTATACATCACGATAACCGTGCAACAATCTCGTACCAAATCCCTTCCTTGAGTGAATTCAAAAAAAAAAAAAAAAATCCAGCAACCTAAAAATAATCAGCCATCAGCAACGTTAACGCTTCCTTCCTCTCATAGCAACGACAAGTTCGCATCGGAAAGCGCGATACAGAAATGGGATTGAAAGAGCTCGTAGGTCAGCTTTACCCGCTTCGTGGAGATGACCTTCCAGGAAAAGATATTAAATCGGAACCGCTTTCAAAACAGATAAGAGCGAGGCAATTTCAAAACTTAATTTTGCGAAGGACAGTTTTTGGATTCTGAGAAACGTGAGCGTCACGGAAATTATTAACCTTGATTGTGAAATAATCATCTTGGGGTCTTTCTCAACCGCGCGTTGGTTTCATGGTTATGTTAATATATATTTGTTGGTTGACACGAGAGAAGAGTTTATGTTGTACTAGCAAATGCTAGTACTATTTTGCTAATAGTACTCAATCTCAGCACATTTTATTTCATCATAAAAAATGGTAAATGGAAGAGGGAGGGGGAAAAAAAGAGTTAAAAATATACCTTAGTTTAACCAGACCACTGAGCTGATTAACAGCTCTCCTAGGGCTGGCCCGAAGGATTAGATTTATTTTACGTGGCTAAGAACCAATTGGTTACCCAGCAACGGGACCTACAGCTTATTGTGGAATCGAACCACATTATAACGAAAATGAATTTCTATCACCAGAAATAAATTCTCTAATTCTTCATTGGCCAGTTGGAGAGTCGAACTCGGGCCCTGCAGAGTGCTATCCGAGAACGATACCAACCCTCCCAATGAGGAACTAAGAGGGAAGGGGGAGGGAAGAGAGACGAGAAAGTAGGAGGGGGAAGAGGGGGAGGAGGAGGGGAGGGGGGGAGGGGGGAGGAGGAGAGGGGAAGAGGAGGAGGGGGAGGGGGAAAGGGAAATGAAAAGGAAATGGGAAAGGGGGAGGGGAAGGAGGGAAAGGGAGGGAGATGGAAGGGGAGGGGAGGGGAAAGGGGAAATGGGAGGGGGGGGGGAGGGGAGGGGAGGGGAGGGGAGGGAGATGGAAGGAGGGGGGATGGGAGGGGAGGGGGGGGAGATGGAAGGGAGGAGGAGGGGAGGGGAGGGAGGAGGGGAGGGGAGGGGGGAGGGGGAGGAGGGGGGGGGGGAGGGGAGGGGAGGGGGAGGGAGGGATGATGAAAGGAGGGGAGGAGGGAAGGGGAGGGATGATAAAGGAGGGGAGGTGAGGGAGAATGGAGGGGGAGGGGAAAGGAAAGGGAAATGAAAAGGGAAAGCGGAAAAGGGGAGGGGAGGGGAGAGGGAAGGGGAAGGGGGAGGCGCGCACACACACACAAAACACACAGAAAGGCAGCCAAGGAAATTAATATAATAGATCCTTGATAAATATTTTATCATTTCTTCACTTCTTTATTTTGTATTTATTGCAATTTCTTCTGCATTGAATCTCGTAGTTTCTTATTAAGTTCAAGTCATTAAAAAAAAGATAATTTTTAACTAGTCAACTTCCTGCATAAAAAATATGATAAAAAGGAAAACATGATCGATAATGAACAATTTAATGTTATATCATATTCTTAATAAGAATAACTCGTCAACTTCCTGCTTAAAAAATATTATAGAAAAAGTATGATAAAAATGAAAATATGATCGATAATGTACGATATAATGTTATATCATATTAAATTTTCAATAACAACAGAGACCTTGAGGAGTAATGTACAATATAATTTTATATCATATATTCTCAATAACAACGGAGACCTAGAAGAGTTAATGTCAAGTTACTGACAGGTCATAAACAAAACATATTAATAATGAAACAATAAAACGTTTTATCAATTATTATCTTCAATTCAGACGGTAAAGGTCAACAACCATTTCTAAAAAGTGAGAGATTTACAAGTCCAGGTCAATGTTGAGCCGCGAAAAATGAAACGAAAAACGATAAAACGAGGAAAGCCGTAAAAATGATGATAAAAATGAAGAGGGCGACTCCGAAGAATAACTTAATCAAAATTTAACGGGGCGGGGTAAAGGCGAGAAAACTGAATAATGGAAGGGAAAAGAGAGAGAGAGAGAGAGAGAGAGAGAGAGAGAGAGAGAGAGAGAGAGAGAGAGAGAGGGGGAATGGGAAAGGTGAAGAGATGGAATGGGAGAGAGAGATAAGGTCGAAACTCTCTCTCTCTTTCTCCCTCTCTCTCTCTCTCATCCGAAGGCAAAACCAACTTTTGTTGGATGTTTCACAAAGGGGAGGAGGAGGAGGGTTAGGGGACGGAAGAGGGAGAAGGAAGGGGAGGAGGAGAGGAAAGGAGGGGGGAAGGGAAAGGGAGAAGGGAGAGGAGGAGGAGGAGGAGGAGGAGGAGGAGGAGGAGGAGGAGGAGGAGGAGGAGGAGGGGGGGAAATGAAATGAAAAGGAAGAGGAAATGGAAGGTGAGGGGAGGGAATGGGTTGGGCAAAGGGAATGGGAGGGGAAGGGGTGAGGAAAGGTAATTTTAGGGGAGGGGGAAAGGAGAGGAGGGGGAGAAGAAATGGAAGGTGAGGGAAAGTGAAAGATGAGGGGGAGAGGGCGAGAAGAGGAGGGGAAAAGGAATGGAAGGTGGAGGCGGAATGGAGGTGGAGGGAGGGTGGGGGCAAAGTGGGGAGGAGTAGGGGAGAAGGGAAGGGAGGGGAGTAGTGGGAGAGAGAGGGGAGGGGGGGAAAGCCGTTTTATGTGGCCTTTCGCTTAACCCTTTGTAGCGGCGGTTACTGACTGCGGGTATTAAAACGCGTATGGCTTTGATATCCAAAATGTCAAAGGCTAGAGAGAGAGAGAGAGAGAGAGAGAGAGAGAGAGAGAGAGAGAGAGAGAGAGAGAGAACCCGCTTCAAAAGGGTTATCGTAGGATTCATCCTACTCCTACTCCTCCCTTCCTCCCTTTTTGTTTTAAAAGGTAAAATGTAAGGAAAACACTCAGCGGCAAAGGTTAGAATAGAAGCGTTTTGGTTACATGCACAGACTACATCCACATTGCACTGATAAGCATTAATGGGAAATGTTTGCGTGGTGCGGCCGGGAAGGTCGCTGCTACATTCTCTCTGCGTTTTCTGAATCTGTATATTTTGAATAATTACCTTTCCGTATTTTGAGATGTTATTTCATATTTTGAGTTAGTATTTCGTGTACTGAATTAGTGTTTCATATTTTGAATTCCCATCTCAAATTCTGAAATACTAATTCATATTTTGAATTTGTCTTTCATATTTTGAAATTGTTTTTGAAATTCTGAATTATTATTATTCCGTGTTTTGAATTTGTATTTCACGTTGCAGAGTTCACCGTTCCGTTTATGTGAAACTGATTTTAAATTCGGTTAACTTATGCTTTGTACTGCTGTTCAGTATTGCTGATCTGTTGCGAGTTCATTTGCATAAACCACAACTGTTTATCATCTGCTCATGCAAAGAGTATAGGAAATAGGAGGTAAAATATTTAGAATAATATTTCTTTAGGACTGATTTTTCACAATTCAAAACAAGTAGGTACGTTTCTCTATCTCCATACATATATATATATATATATATATATATATATATATATATATATATATATATATATATATATATTACACCAAAAGTATGAATTGTCTTACAAAGCAAGGAATGTGACTAAATCGTAGGAAAAAATATATAAACGTAAAAACATATTTCTATTCAATTACGAATGATGAGAATATCAAAGTAACGCATTACACATTTACCTGCTTATATTTCCATATAGCAATAACCTTTGTATTCAGAATTATATATATATATATATATATATATATATATATATATATATACAGTATATATATATATATATATATATATATATATATATATATACATATATATACACACAAACACACACACATATATATATATATATATATATATATATATATATATATATATATATATATATATATATATATATAACTTCCTAAGGACTATGTCAAGTCAGACATACGGAAGAAAGCTAAATCTGCATTCCTCCAATAGTTTTACTAGATGCTCAGGAGCAAGAGCCCGTGCTGGCATAAGGCCTGATTTGTCTAAGTCAGACAGACTCTAAGGGCTGTTAAGACTCGTATATATTTATACCAACCACTGCCGGTTTTAGCTTTGCAAATTATCGCAGAATCACAGACTAAAAAGAACTACTCTAGCTTTCAATTGTTCTATGCTTCAGAATTTACCAAAAAGTAAAAATAAATGGGTCTTCATCATCGTACATGGAAAATATTGCGTCCGAAAATATTCGTATGGAAAGATAAATTTTCCATTTTGAAAACGCCGTGGCTCGGGTCATACAAGAAAAAAAATATTTGCGACAAAAAAAGGAAAAAATATTTTCTTTGAGACCAACATTGGCGACAAAAAAAAAAAAAAAAAAGTCCTTTGTTATTTCTCTTATCAATGCTGATGTTTTTGTTCTCTTACCATCTTCCAAGCGCTGTTATAACAACCCCCCCAAAAATAGCAAAAAACTAATAATTAATACTAAAAAATAAGGACAACGAAGAGAATAAGTAGGGTATAGTGTAGAGAGAGAGAGAGAGAGAGAGAGAGAGAGAGAGAGAGAGAGAGAGAGAGAGGTGACCCTCTCCCCTCCCCCCCTAAAAATAGAAAACAGCAAGAAAAATAAATTAGTAAAACAAAAATATGGAAAAATTAATAGCATAAAATATTGTATATACATTCTTACGTCTCGACTTAGGAAGGAGAAGGAGAGAGAGAGAGAGAGAGAGAGAGAGAGAGAGAGAGAGAGAGAGAGAGAGAGAGAGAGAGGGCCGCTCCCCACAACCCCCCGAGGGAAGGAGGTGAGGTTGGACTTTTCATCAGTGAAATGATGAACAAAAGGGGCAAAAGAATAAGCCGAGTGAGAAAAATCAAAAAGAAAATATGAAGAGGAAAAAATGAGAGATATCTTCACAATGAGGAACCTTTGCCTCTATGCTCACTGAGGAGGAAAGGTGATTAAGGCTTGGACCCCGAAACAGAATGATGAGAAGCAACACCACACTGGGTAGGAAGTTCTCTCCTCACCCCCTCCTCCTCCTCCAGGTGCAATGAAGCCAGGGGGACGTAGGGGAGGAGGAGGAGGAGGAGGAGGAGGAGGAGGAGGAGGAGGAGGAGGAGCAGGAGGAGCAGGAGAAGAAGGAGGAGGAGCAGGAGCAGGAGGAGGAGGAGGAGGAGGAGGAGGAGGAGGAGCAGGAGAAGAAGAAGGAGGAGGAGGAGGAGCAGGAGGACTCTAATGGGTGTAGGGGGAGGGAGAAAGTGAGTGCGCATGCGCGTAGCTAAAGAATGACTAAGAAAAGCTCTCGCTTTCAATTTTCAAGAAAACAACTGAAATTCATAACAAGATAACGACTATAAAATTACAGAAAATTATAGTACTTTTTTATTATAGAAAATTATTGTACTTTTTTTCTTGCAATTCTAAATATTTTCAAAATCAAAACCGTAGTAAAACACAGACATTTATTTCCATATATGCAAAGGGGAAAGTAACCTATAAAGGCCAAGCGCTGGGACCCAGGAGGTCATTCAGCTCTGAGAATAATGTTGATAACAATCCTCAGAAGAGAGTTGAAGAAGTAAGATGGATGAAAGAGAATATGAACGGAGGTGCAGTAAAAGGAATGAAAGGGGTTGCAGCCTGGGGACGATGGGACGCCGCGGCAAAGAACCTTTAAAGTAATGCCTACGGTGCACCGCGTGAGGTAAACTGACGTCAGTAACCGCCCGCCCCCACGGGGATTTTCAAGTTAATTAGGGAAGGTCCTTCTCGCCATTGTAACAATTCAGCAGACCTCGTAATTAAGCGTCGATGAAATATATATACATGTATAAGTTTATCCGATTATCATTGTGACGTTTAATTAAATATTGATGGGGAAACGAGGTTACATGAGGGCCGAGCAAATACCGGGCGATCTCCATTTGGAATTTAGGAATTTGGGAATCTAAGAATTTTGGAATCTAAGAATTTTGGAATCTTGGAATTTAGGAATTTTGGAATTTAGGAATTTAAGAATTTTGGGAACTAGGAATTTTGGAATATAAGAATTTAGGAATTTTGGATTTCACGAATTTATGAATTTTGGAGTTCACGAATTTAGAAATTTTGGACCTGGGAATTCTGGAATTTCGGAATTTAGCAATTTAAGAATATAGGAATCTGGGAATTTATGAATTGATGCGAGTGGGATCTCACGGCCTTGCTATCGTGAAAAAACGATGTTGGTAGTAATTAAATATAACGTTAATACAGGTTATTTTTATTTTTCTGCCTTTATTATGTGTTTGTATACTGACTTTAACCTAGAACTATATTATAATTCCTGACTAAACTCACTCTTATTGACTGAGTCTTCACTTTGAGTTCATTTATCAAAATATGATTCATCTGAAAGATTCCACCTTTCATATTTTATGAATCTCAAAACATGAATGTACTTATAAGTTAGTTTTTACTTTTTAGGAATAGAGACTTCTAAGTTACATAAACGACCTCCTCATTATAAGAATATTATCTCCCACATATTCACAGCAAATCATCTGTTCTCATCAAAGAATAATTGTACCTACACTCCCTTGAACATTTATAAGACACATTTTCAGGCCTCTATGACTACAGTACTCCACTCTTATCAATATCTTTGCGACATGACAGCAACTTTAAATCTTCAGGTAAAATGTGTTGCAACGCCAGTTTTATTAAGCATAAATCAATCTGTCAATTCGGTGGAATGTAGATAATGAAAGTGTTCAACACTAATTTACAAAGGCAAGGACCTCTCATAATATATACATGAATTTCTCTATTTCAATTGTCAAAAGTTAAGGCAGAAAAACATTACAAGCGTAAGCTATCGTAATTAAATACCTTTTCCAAGAAATATATATATATATATATATATATATATATATATATATATATATATATATATATTTATATATATATATATATATTGGAAAATTAATATTCAACAGAAAAATGAAGGTTAATTATTAGTCAGTCTCACGACACTCCCCAGAAACAATAAACACTAACCTTTATACCTCAGACGTCCTCATATTATAACACTGACGCCTCTAACCAACGTGCCCTGTTTTGACTGGGTATCTGTGCCCATCCCACCGCAAAACAGACCAGGGGGGCATTCAATCCTCATCCTGCAAAAAAAAAAAAAAAAAATTCATATTCTGCGGAATAAAAGGGTACATCCCATCACAGAAATATGTAACATTAAGGGGGAAGTTGTGATATTTTCTGTATTATAAAAGAGAATAAACCTGTTAAAACTTATAAACAAAGCAGATGAATGTAATGTTAGAATGTTAAAACAACATAATGATAAGGGTTCAAGTTCATGCAGCAAACATTGTATGATTGGCAATCGTGATAGTTTCAACTTTCACTGTCAAAAACTGAAGTCTCGTAGCGATTGTTTAGTTAATATAATGTCTTAGAACTACGGCACAGATACGAGATATCTTTTTGGGTGCTGGTACTATACACCTTTTGGTAAATGTAAAGTAGACGTGTATTAATAAAATTTGTCGACCACACAATATAGAAATGGGTGTATATAATACTTTGATCGCCGAGGGGCTAGTACTAAACAATGCGTCACAGCGAGCTTCCACCGCGTTTAGTACTAGCACCTCGGAGTAGGTGACGCTTAGATAACAAGCCAAAGTATCACCTCTTTATGTATCGAACCTTCCTATGGTTATCTGTCAATGGCCTGGGTTACCCTAACTGAATCCGTATATTAGTGATTTAATTTTCAAGGCATTCGTCAAAGGATAGTTCTATGATCAATGACTTAATTTCTTGATATTACACACAGTACTATAAGCATATATTGCCTTAATCGATAACCTCGAGTTTAACCTAAATTCACAATCTGAAACATCTATACTGCAAAAGTACGCACTTATAATTTTATTAAATCTGAGAGTAACCATGAGATGGAATATAGTTTAGTCCAAATGCCAAGCACTGGGACCTATGAGGTCATTCAGCAATGGAAAGGAAATTGAGAGTAGGTAGGTATGAAAGGTGTAACAGCAGGAAAACCTCGCTGTCGCACTTAGAAATAATTGTTAGGATAGAATGGATAGCAAGATTGAAGAAAGATTTGAATGGAGGTCCAGTAAAGAGAACGGAAGGAGTTGCAGCTAGGGGCCGAAGGGACGCGGCAAAGAACCTTTAGGAATGCCTACAGTGCACCCTGTGATAAACATGAATGAAATTTCTAGTATCTTTATAACGTCAACTCTCAGACAGAACAATCGTCAGCGGAAATAATTAGTACTTCAACGTAATTAGCCGCTAGTTAAGTACCATCTTCGCGAGGTGGTACTGTCGTTAACTTGGAATAACGGTGGCAGTCTTAAATGAAAAGGATTTAGGAAGTAATCAAACAGTTGTCTACGATAGAATATTTTTAGAGACTATTCATAGATCTCAATGGCGCCAATTTTACTACAACGAATTCTATCAACTCATCTGTAGCATTCTTAGTCACTAGCTTGGGTTATCTTAACTACCACTTAGTTTCTCTGGTTACATTTTTAGCGGCATCTTAATTTCTTGAAGTCTACAATTATTCAACCTTAATTCCGTTTACAAATTCGTCTCAACCAACATTCTCCAGTGTTAAGGATTTTATTATTATCCATTAGTAGGTAAATTAATTAAGAATACTGCTACTTCAAACAACGACAGAGCAACCAGCTGCAAGTCAAGAATTCCCCATTTTTTTAGTATGAGGACCACTCGTGATACAGTCATTATCTGAAATCTTACTCATGAAACTCGCAATGAAGAGAACTTTAATAACGAAATGAAACGCCAGTGCACATATAAGCCATATTTAAAATTAACTGATGTACGTAGTTTACTACAACAGGAATAAGCATTTTTCCATGCCATGATTAGTTCCTCTAAGCAGTTTAATGAAAGTAGATCTTCTACAGTACATTCACCATTAAACTTTCCTGCTCACTTCCCATTAGTCACGTTTTAACTTTAAAAGTCATTGTAACAAGTTACATTCTTCTGTGACCGGTTTTAGGGCCAAGATCTTGAGTGCTTGTGTCTTAAGAGTATTCAACTTTAACAGTTTTTAAATTCTGGAATAACCTGTTCTGACAACTTTATAATCCCACCAGCCATTTTAATTGTGGCACAATTCCAGAAAATTCCCAATATTCAGTAACCTCAGCCTCTGCATAAGACATAGCAATTATGGGTCAAGTGAAAACACTGAAGGATTACTCCCATTCTTAGTATTCCAAGAGCAAAATACTTCTTAGTATTCCAAGAGCAAAATACTGACCTCATTTACTAGGCTAAAGTGGTCTCAACGTACTCAGTAGCCCTAACTCTTACAGACCAAGACTTGAAAAGCAAATACAGGTTACTTGAAAAACACAATTTACTACCATTTTTAGTAATCCAAGAACAAAAATTTACTAACATTCTTGATATAGCATTTGCCAAGCTGAACTGTGATCAATAACCTGCCGAAGGGTCCAACTTTCCGAAAAGGCAGGTGTCGTAAGAAGCAGGTTTACGACACGCGTCGTAAAAGGTGGTAATTTCAAAGTTACGTGGTCTGTCAAGAAGTTCCCTTCCATCATCGATCTACCTGCCAGGAAAAAAGTTATTAGAAGAGACACACGAAACCGGTTCTCAAAGTTTCACTGAATGACCTAACTAGCTAAGCTTTTAAGTTATTGGAGGGCCTAGTATTTATTCAAGACTTAATAGCTTTTAAATAAATATATGAATGAGAGTAAAATCTAAAGCATCCTGTTTAATTCTCGCCTGTAAAGTATTTCAACAGCTTTTAACAATGTAGTAAGTATTTACAGATTTTAAAGCCATAAGGCTTTACAGTACACAAGTCTAAAATTTTACTTAGGTCTAAAATTTTAGTCTAAAATTTATTTATTAACGTCAGAACCATTTCATAAGTTACGCTAAAGTTCCAAATAAACCTACTTAAAGCTCCAAATAAACCTACCTAAAGCTTCAAAGCTATGAGGTTTTACTCACCGCTCTTAACTCATTCAAAACCATTAAAACAACTTTGGAGTCAATATCAAATCCACTTCAGAATAGTTACGTTAATACTCTCAAAATCGAAAATCCTTCCGAGTTATTTTTAACAAATCCTGACACTATCTAAGGAACTGTAACTGTCAAGTGACTTACCAAAGTTTTTATCTTCTTTTTCCGGCGAATGCAAGCCCCCTCCTGACGAACGGTAAAAATTACCGAACGTCAGAAGGGACATCCTCCCCACACCAGGGGCCCCGCCCCTGGCGGGGGAGGATTAGCTTGCAGTGTGATTTTGAAAACTTAAGATTTAGAAAAATACTCACCATGCACATAGTCATACAATACCCGATTCCTGTCACTCTTCACTTGTTGCCGTAGTCTAAGGCTTCTGAAAAATACAGGGTTAATTAGAACGTAAATAGTACCATAGTTAACTGCAACAAACACATACAGTTTTTACGTAAAACAAACTGTTATAAGTTAAAGCGAACTTACTACGTAAAAAGTACCATCATTACTAAGTTACAATGTACGCCATATAAAACGAAGACTTCAAAATTTACATCGAAATTAAAACCTACAAAAACGTAGCATGGTTAAACTACAACAAAACTGAAAAAGTAGCATCAAAACAAACACACAATAACACGCTAAAAACATTACCTTCGATGACATCCATCTTAACCCGCCAAGGACCACTACACCAAAACCGCATCACCATCAATCGTCGGGAAACACCACTAAAATCACACGATATTTACAGTCCAAACCCAACGCGACAAGCTGACGATACTATCCAACGACTTCACCATTCAACGACCCCCTTAGTTGTAAAGCCTACCTACTCGTGTCCTGACGAACTCGACTGGTTTACCCGGGCCATGGACGACGAACAGAGTGCAGTGTACTACTTCCCTACCTTCCTGTTTAGTAAGTGTGAAACCACTCGTTATTACGGTAACTGCGCTCGTTCGGTAATATAGGACAGTGCTTGCGAGAGTGCTTACAGAGAGAGGTTCGTTGATTATCTATCTATATATGTTTGTCTATCTATATATTAATGGCATTTATGAAATTTGCTAGTGTTTACAGGGAGAAATTCGTTAATTAACTATCTGTCTAAGGTATCTACCTATCTGTCTATCTATCTATATATTAATGGAATGTATGAAACGTAATCATGAATATTTAGACCATCGAACATAACTATGCTCCACTGTGGCTTAGGACTGAGAGAGATAGGTAAGTGATTCTTTAATCTTAAGTTTTCACTTTAAATTAAAATGCTTCGAATTCATTTGAATTCCTTAAAAATTTTTAAATTCTGGCTTGGTTAAAAATTATCTTGTGCACGCTGACATGGTATAGGCCTATACGAAATGTTGGACTGAAAGTGTAAATAAATTCTCCCACGAATATCGGAGAATTTTAACGTCCCCTTCAACCTTACAACAGAAATATCACCAGGAAAATATATATAAAAAACAATATGCAAGACTGGCCCAGTTAAAAACGGCTCTGATAATGAAAACTGCAAGAATATGAGGAAGAGAACGGTGATTTTTTAGTAACTACAAGACATTTTAAGTCTTGAAACACTGCAGTTTAAAAAAAAAAGGCTTCCGGAATAAAAAATATAAGAAATAATAAAAGGCAGGACTTCTCCGGCATAGCATATTGATAGGAAAAGGGAAAAGCTGGAAGGGTAAAACTTTCGTGCAACCATTTTCCAACCGTTGGGAGAAATTCTCCTTCAGCCGACGGTTGGAACAGGTGTCCACCGGAAGCCAAGGGGAGGCGCCTGACCTGACGGCGCCGCCGACGGCTGGCAGGCTGGTTGGTGCGAATATTTTAAAAAGCTCTCTCAACGGCCAGCTAATGATAAAAGTTCGAGGGAAATAAAATGGAAACTCTTCGGCAAAGGAGGAGGATGGTCCGGTCATAACCTCGGGGGAGGTGGGGGGAGAGTTGGTGTCAGTCGACAGAGAATTGGAAGTATGATGAATCTTTTTATTTCCTTCTTATTTTAAAATTTTCTATTAAGACTTTTTTCTAGATACATAGATTATTGTCTTTGGTAGAAGCAGAGCAGTGTATTCCTTTACCCACACACATATTAAAAAGAAACGCCATGAAAATACTGTAGGCCTAGTGTTTGTTCAAGACTTTTGTTTATCTATGTGAATATAATATGCTCTCTAGACCCAGTTACACCTGATAGCCTGTACCACAGTTTAAGTGAATTTGAAATCATGCTTATTGTTAAAAGTGTTTTGCATATAAAAAGTACGACTGAAAATGGTATCCAGTTGCACAATTACTGCCGTGAATTACACACGCACATACACACAAACACATTCCCTCTCTCGGCAGTCAACGCATGAAAAACGGTTAGAATGAGTCTACAAAAATTCAGTTCGCCTCATGTAACTTTGCTTTATCACTTTTTACTTACTTTTTTATCTCATTTTATATGATGTTTGATGTCTAAGCCTTCCAGTTCTCTCTCTCTCTCTCTCTCTCTCCGCTTCGAGGTGCAGTGGAAAGCGTTCCCAGCTTACAAACGGAAGGCCCAGTGTCCATCTCCGATTCCCGAATTGAACGTGGATGAACGAACAGGCACGTTCCCTATAGCCCATTATATCTGTGTTGACTTCGGCAGTGAATTAGGAAGATTGACTGATTGATTGAGTGTTATCTGGCGTTACGAGACCAAGATCACAGATATTGGAGAGAAAGAGGGGAAAAAATTCTAGATGTGCGTGTTCTTTGCTCTGCCAAAATGCAAATGATCAAAACTGAGGAACCCTGTTGTGGTATCATACACGAATGTCTAGCCAAAATCTGTTAGTAATTACATTTCTGCACTCAAAGAGCGGAATATACTGCAACATAACAAAAGATGAAAATGTCACGGAATATCCACGAAAACCTTTGATCATTCTTATAGAAAATGTAACTTTAATAACATGGTTTGCGTATTTTGTCAATATGCAAGCTTTCATTAATGTACTTAATATATATTTAACAGAAAGAAGTCTGATTTAGAACCAGTAATCCTTTCAACCTCGAACAAAAAGAGCATCAACTACCAGGATATTCGAACTAGGATCTCGTTAAACGACAGTGCCGTTTGGGATTAATATAGGAATTCACTGTGACCCAAGACTCTCCTAATGCCATTCACCAAGGGAGACATACAGATGTGCGTTATCCTGAGCGAAGTACTTATGAAAATGGCATCTTCGTGCAATATTCGCAACAGCCTCGTTTAGGAAATGGGGCTAAGCCTCATGTCCCACTCAACAGCCCAGAAACGTCTGGGAGAGAGAGAGATTTCGGCGGGAATAGTCTTTATAATCGAGAGAATTTTTTTTTTTTTACGTTCTGCAGTTTTTTTTTTAAGTCAATGGTGAGTCGGAGAATACAGTGACTTGCCCTTGCCCAGGCCCGAAGGAGACAAGAAAGAGGGAAAGGAAAAAAGAAGGGTATTCTGTAAAACCTGGTGATTATACGCAAATAGTGTTTTCTGTTAGTCCTATAAAAAATTCAGCCACATGTGTTGCTTTAAAAAATTACCGTTATTCCTGTCAGGCATTAATGAAGTTGCCTTTCTAATATGACTCATAATCCGTACATACACACAAACGCATATATGTGTAAACTGAGGGAGAGAGAGAGAGAGAGAGAGAGGCGAAATCACAAGTATCTGAATGTACAAAGATAAAGATACGATTTATGAAACATGAAATGTACTTATCAGTAACACTGGTAGAAAAACTAGTTATTCTCAGAGTAATTCACAGATCGAAAACCCAAACAAATAGTAAAACAATGCAGGTCGACGATAACCAGCATGAAGTGTAAAGTATGAAACCCATGACCCACTTTAACCAGCGAACCTACTTTAGTCTACTTACCGCGCATTGACCGCACATTCATCCAAGCACCTAATATAAAACTATTTTATGGGAAGCTGTTATATCTAAACTTCTAAACGACGTCCAGAGCTCTCTCTCTCTCTCTCTCTCTCTCTCTCTCTCTCTCTCTCTCTCTCTCTGTATACGATCGCTCCCACCGGTCAGCTGGTTTATAACCGCGCAGCCTTCCCAAACCAAACTTTCCCCCGTTTAGACCGATAAATATTATCACCCATACTTTAATTTTATATAAAAGGCTCCCCAGGGGAGCAGTATTCCAGCCAACACAGCTAGGTAGCGTTAAAATGTCTGGGCCATAAATATTAAAAGTTCTTCCTTCAAGTTTCCTCAAGGGAGGCGTAAAATAGGTCTAGAGATATTGTCGGCGAAAAGGCTTCGTATTATTCCTCCTTTAACTCAGACACACTCCGGACGTTTATCACCGTATTTGGGGGGCATCGCCGAGCTTTTTTCTTTTTTCTTTTTTTTTCAGAGTTGCAGAGGGGCGTTTTGTTTCTTGATGCCTGTCTCTTTAATTTGTTTTTCTTTTCTTTATGCATTTGGTTGCTCGGGCTTTATCTTTAAGTATTGTTCCTCATGGTTTTGCTTTGCCAATTCTATATTTACAGTTGGAAATATAGACGCAGATACAGGAAAAAATAAAAAATGGTGAAGGATACAGGTTCTAGGAATGACAAAGACCTTTTACGTTTATGTTTCTTGTAAACAGGTCCTAAAAGAAAAAAAAACTTTACCAAGAGACAAACAAAAGCTGAATTAGTAGTGTTTAGGCTCAGTTCTTCAGAAAAAAACAAATAGGCCTATAAATATATATATTCCTCCATTTTCAAGTATTTTTCATACTGTAATTTAATGGATGAGTCTAAAAGTTACCACATCATAAAATATTTTGATTTACGGCGTCAGATTTGATGGAACATTTGATTTACAACTGTTTCAGTCTAAAATTTTAAAAATTGCCTTTAATGATCTAATTTATCGTAATCAAGCTGACGGAATGAATTAATGAGTTACTTGTTCGGAAGGAGATGATGAGAATATTCTAATTTTTAAAACTTTACATTTTGATTTTTTATTATGAGGGTTCTGTTGGGAGTTTCCAGTTACCTTATTTAAATCGTTTAGTGTGAACTTATCTAATCGTTTAGAGACTAAGCGAAAGGAAACACGATATAATTAGCGAGGATTACCTTGTAAGCAAAAATCAATTAGTTCCCTGAGTTTTTTCCAGGACATTAAAATTCAGATTTTTATTCCTTCATTTCATTTTATTTTTACTCTTTACATAATTTCAATGTGTTTTGGTGCTAAAGAATGACACTCCTAGCTTCGTAAATTGAATAAAGTTTTCTCACCAGTGAATAATGGATGGCAAGTGAAGAACGAGATAATCATTCACTTCCACCAGAAGGAAATTTATATCATATAAATAATTACATTTGCATAACTTTAGCAAATGCATTAAATTCAGTCAGCGGAAAGCAGCATGACGAGTATTAAGTTAGAACGCTGTAGTCTAAATGTCAAACAAAAAGCAAGAAAAAGTAATTACCTCGCTAACGTGATCACTAGAAGCTGTACATCGCTCTGTCAATAGCACCGCAGATCATTGGGGCCTGTGAGGAGGGAATAACAGCAAAGGAAATCTGTCTATAAAAATTCTTTTACGATTCTCTTGACGAGGGAATGGACGGGAAAGTTGGACTGGAATGACAAAACTTCCCGGAGTCTGCCTCCACTTCGCCTTATGAAGTGACACGCTTCGTAAGCACGTGAGCACTTCATAAGCACTTCGTGAACACTTCCTCACTGGGAGTCTGGACTTCTTGCTTGGCTAAGTGCAGTAGGCCTAACTTTGAAATGGGGCAAAACTATGAAGATATGAATGAATTGATGACTACAAGTCAAATATTCCATCTTTTAAGGGAATATATATTTTTTTTCAGTTTACTCCATAAATGAATAATGAGTGAACGGATAGTAATAATGCTATGAACTAGAGCACTGTTACCAAGTGACGTCACATGAACCTGCGCACTAACTCATTCCATCATGAGCGAGATGTCATCCTAATTATGGATGAAACTCTCAGAAGGGTAAACAAAAGGCTATAATTATAGGAAAAAACAAGAGATAAAACAAAAGTAAAGTTATTTTTCAGAGAGAATTAAAGAGGATGGATCAATAGACAACAAAGGACGTAAATCCTGTTAAAGATGATTGCGGGAGGGATTAGCGAATCTGAAAAAGAAGACAATCGCTTAATAAGATTGGTAATCAGCCGAACTTGCCAATGCACGCAGCCAGATTTCATTTGCCGTTCAAATCAATTTTACTGATTTTCGAGTTTTTATTTTTTATTTTTTGAAATTCAGATCATGCATTTTTTTTATATATGTATAGAAGCTTAGTGCTTAACGTAGTTTAGTAATTGAAATGGATTTCTAATGCCCAGAAAGCATACTATGCCGGACTTAAAGAAACACTTTATGGTTTAAGAATCTCTCTCTCTCTCTCTCTCTCTCTCTCTCTCTCTCTCTCTCTTTGCAGTAGCGGAATAGCGTAAATGAAAAATAACATTAATATACGTTACTTTTAATCAAGCATTCCCGGTTAACGTGATAAATTGCGTTAACGAATAACCAAAACTTTGAAACATAGGCCTGTGATTTATTTTTGATAGCGCCATAACCAGTCAAAATCGTAATCAATTTTTGGGTAACGTAAGAAATCAGTTTACACTTTCCCAAAATTCTCCGTAAAAATATTATAAATTTCGTTAACGAATAACCAAAACTGAAACATAGGCCTACGATTTATTTTTATAGCACCTCAACAAGTCATCACATTAATAATCAACTTATCGGGTGCAGCATAAAAGCAGTTTTTTTTCATATTTTACCAAAAGAAACGAGTCTTTGTAGTTAAGGTCTCACTATAAAGAATGGCAAGTAAGACCAGTTAAAGATCTCCATAGCCCTTGTCCGGGAACTGCTTAATACAGTTTACGTTCAAAGTTCAAACTCCAAGAACTGGTTTCAAGTGACAGTCTTGATTCAGCTGTGTTGTTGAGTGGCTGTGACTCATTGTTCGGATTTAGATAGTTCGTAAGTTTGCCTCACTATGTCTCATTCGATAATGGTACGTGTGGTAAGGCATTTTGACTAGTTGCCATACTATTTTAATTTTAAAAACCCAGCGCGCTAATTATAAAGACCAGTTTTATTTAAACTTGACTTTCATCGGCTGGTTTTAGACTTATAACTCTCCAGCTCAAGTTTAGTTTTGAAAGTTGCTTAATTCCTAATGAATTATTGCAACTACGTTGTGGCAAATGAACATAAAACTGACACGAACAACTCATGCAATTTGCTGTAAAGGAAATATTTAATAAGTAATGATAATGGCCTCCGTGGCAGATAAAACATCTGGCTGAACTAATTACTGAACAACGTGACTATCCAACGGTTAATTGTCCATAGGGAACTGGTGCTAGAGAGATGTGATTACAAAGTCTGTTAAAATTTATACGTTTAGTGTTCATAGGATATAAAGATGTTGAGAATATTGGAAATGTCATTATTATTAATATTTCAGTAGATGAAACGTAGTCACATGATATAACAAGAGCCAGTAATTTATCATCACCCTAGGGGAGACGCGAACCCTCGACATCTGGGCGGCATGCCATAACCCAAACCACCATACTAGCGGACCAAGTCACTAATCCATAAAATTAAACGGCTTTGAAATTTGTAGAGCACAGACTCTGTTTGAAAATATAATAATGATACAAAGAGGAAAATAATATTAAAACTCATTTCCGTAGATTTATAAAAAAAAAAAAAACTCGAGGCTGTAAGGCTGTAGAATAACCTTAAGGTAATATTAACTACGCAAATTACTCTGTAGAGAATTCTCACGTTAATGTTAACTACGCTATTACCTCCTATTATATATATATATATATATATATATATATATATATATATATATATATATATATATATATATTTTACTTTGAATGTTGATATTGTCTTGCTTGCCAATAATATGGTGTGCACTTTGAGTCTTGCGTATTACCCAAACATTATTAGTAAATTACTTTATGATTTATTATTTATGGTTTAATTAGTATTGTTCCCTTTGCCCAGAATTTTAATGACTATCCTTCTCTGCTTATAGATCTAGACACACGCTGATTCGTCTCCGGTACTTTGGCATGGGTACGAATACGCAGGGCAAAGCAGGTCACACCTGTCGAGGTTCGAGTTTGCAGATGCCCAAAGCTTGTAAGGTTAGTGTTGTCAATTCATTATTGTTGTAGTAATGCCTGCGGGGTCTATAGGTCTGTTGAATATTCGATAGACATTTGCTACAAGGTCTGTAGGCCTAAGGAATCATTTGATGGATTCGCTACTAACGCTTTCGTAAAATACTTTTCACAACAGACCGTGACCCTCAATAGAACGGAGCCAAACTAGAATCATTGACTAGAACCATTGCAACAAGCTATAAAGCGAAAGCTCTATATATACGAGATAACGGTCAAAATCACCAATGGACTCGCTCGGGCTTCAAATAGGGGGTTTTCACGCAGCCAATGTCCATATATCGGTCGTTTCATCCTGCAAATTATCATTCGAATTCATTGCTACTTTTTTTTTTCTTTCATCCGGTGAAATTGTAATCGCCCTTTCCTTGTTTTAGATGGGGCTTTTTTGTAACCCCTCCCCCAACTCCCCCTCCCCGTGGGCATGAATTTTTATTGGGAAACTTTTTTTTCGGGTGGAGTAATATATTTTTATTTCAGGAGCCAGTATTAGAAATGAAATGGGAAAAGCACCGTGTATGAGGGAGAGAGAGAGAGAGAGAGAGAGAGAGAGAGAGAGAGAGAGAGAGAGATGAAAGGACGGGTGGGGAAAGGAAGACAGAAAATCGTAGGCTGAGAAGATAATTGGTTTAGTGAAGGAAAAATACAGATATAGCGAGGTGAATTTGTAAGACATACATGAAAATTGTATAGAGGAATTCAGGATGGAGGTAGGAAAAGGAATATGAGTAATAAAAAGAGAATAAGTGATAAAAAGTAGGGGAATTGAGAAGGCAGCCAAAGACTTAAGGGAGAATACCCCGTAGGGGGGTAGTGCCGTCAGTGCACCTCACGCGATGAGCTGTAGGCAGTACTTGAGATTCTTTGCAGCGTCCGTTCTTCCCTAGCTGCAACCACTTTCATTCCTTTTACTGTATCTCCATTCATATTCTCCCTTCCATTTTGCTATCCCACTTGTTTCATAGTGCAGTTGCAAGGTTTTCCTCCTGTTACACCTTTCAGCGCTGAATGATCTCATAGGTCCCAGTGCTTGGCCTTTGGCCTAAATTCTATATTCCATTTCATTCCATTCCTTAAGGGAGAATATATAAAGAAATACACACTAAGGGAAAGGTTAGGGAGAAATTAACCTTAGGCTGAAGGATGTAAATGGAACATGCTGT
>NC_089762.1:42890890-42893390 GCF_040412425.1 Macrobrachium rosenbergii | reverse complement strand
CGGAGGTGGCGTTGTTTTTCGTGTGGGAAAGTATGGATGTTTTTTATATATATATATATATATATATATATATTATATATATATATATATATATATATATATATATATATATATATATATATATAT
The DNA here is from genome assembly GCF_040412425.1 of Macrobrachium rosenbergii. Taxonomy (NCBI): domain Eukaryota; kingdom Metazoa; phylum Arthropoda; class Malacostraca; order Decapoda; family Palaemonidae; genus Macrobrachium; species Macrobrachium rosenbergii. Next base: position 42,893,264 of record NC_089762.1, on the reverse strand, counting down.
ATATACACACACACACACACACACACACACACATATGTAATGTTATATATATATATATATATATATATATATATATATATATATTATGATTTTAGTGTGTGGAAATATATGTGTTTTCATATATATATATATATATATATATATATATATATATATATATATATATATATATATATAATATATATATATATATATATATATATATGAAACAATCAACAAGTCATTATGGCTATCAAAAATATATTCGTGTTTAGTAGTGGCAATTAGTTCTATATCTATCTATCTATCTATCTATCTATCTATCTATCTATCTATCTATCTATCTATCTATCTTTCTATCTATCTATCTATATATATATATATATACATACATAGATATAGAATCTAATTGTCGCTTTCACCAAGCATGAATATATTTTTGATAGCCATAATGACCTGTTAATTGTTTCATTTCCTCACATAATTTTAGATACGCCTCGGTGTTCATTTATATCATCCATTTCACCTTTTGTAAGCTATTATTCATTTTTTTTTTAATTATGTCACTGAATAACCTTCACTCACTCTTCCAGCTCTTAATATACCATTCCTGGACTAGGTGAGTCTCATTATACAGACTTAAACTTTTCAGATTTTTTTTTTTTTGCGTTTGTATTTCTTACAAATATATACACTCTTTATTCGAAATCATTCTCCCCCCTCTCTCTCTCTCTCTCTCTCTCTCTCCTTTAATGAACGGGTCCTATTATATATACACATGAACTCTTCAGAATTATTTTTTTTGTTTCACCTGTATTTCATACAGTTATACACTCTTGGCTCAGTGCTTGTACAAAATTTGGTGAAAATAACAATCTCTCTCTCTCTCTCTCTCTCTCTCTCTCTCTCACATATATATACACCTTTGGTTCAGTGCCTGACTAAAATTTGTTTATGATAACTCTCTCTGCTCCCCCTCACTCTCTCTCTCTCTCTCTCTCAAATATACACCTTTGGTTCAGTGCTTGACTAAAATTTGTTTATGATAACGCCCCCTCCTCCCCTCCCTCTCTCTCTCTCTCTCTCTCTCTCTCTCTCTCAAATATACACCTTTGGTTCAGTGCTTGACTAAAATTTGTTTACGATAACTACCCTCTCTCTCTCTCCTTTCTCTCTCCTCAAATAACCTTTAGTTCTGCTTGACTAAAATTTGTTCTCTCTCTCTCTCTCTCTCTCTCTCTCTCTCTCTCTCTCTCTCTCTCTCTCTCTCTCTCTCTCTTTTACGCCTTTCAGCTCTGGATAATGGAAAGCACCGCCGCTCATAAGGGATATGCAACAATATCAGACTCCCTTCGCTGGCAAGTGCTTGCTTTTTTGTTCTTGTTTTTGTTTTCCTCTTTATTTGTCCGTCTATTGTGACGCGCTGAAGAACCCAGGCCTATTTTTATAGGCCGTGAAGTCTTTTGAACTCGGCTGCTTTCAAGGGGCCGCAGGATTTCTCTCTCTCTCTCTCTCATCACCATGGGCGATGGGATCCATTTTTCTCAATTCTTTTCTCTCTGTCTCTTTTCCCTCATTCGTTCTACTCTCCATTTTCTGGTTGCAGTTCCTCCGGCCATTTTGTTTTTAACCTTCTTCGTTTGTCCGTGTGTGTGTATGTGTGTGTGTTTGTCTGTGTGTGTGTCCATTACGGGAAATGAGGAACAGGCAAAGTTGGATAAATTTGCTCTTATTTCTCAGTGAATGGTTTCAGCGTCGTCTCTCATTTATTAAGTAAAATCCACAAAGCACGAAAACGGAATGTATTTAGCGTTCGAAAGCTCAATAAATTTCATCCTCGTGTTTTATGGGTTTGACTTTATCTTGTATACATAGAAAATGCGTATTTCTTAGCACTTTCTCCTTGCTTTCATTTCGTAGAAAGTTGATTTCGAAAGCTGCGAAATACAGTTTGATATACCACGGACCATAACAAAAAAGCTATTGTCTTCTCATTTATGGAGAAATATTACGGTGGTAATATGGTTTCTGCCTCACTAATGAACGATCTTGATGTTCATTCTTTTTTTTAAACTATCCCTTAAATTGGAAGAAAAAATAATTCTATATATATATACATATATGTGTGTATAATTATTTTTTCTCTAAATTTTATTATTTTTATAATAGATTTTTAGTGTTTTCCATTTTTATATTTCTGATTTATTTTATTTCTATCTAAATCTTCAATATTTTTTTGTCATTATTTTTCATGGGGGGACGTCACGTGCCCAGGTGCCCACCCCGTGTATCAGCTAATGGGTATAGCCTAGGAATTCGAAAACTCTCCCGATAATTTTTTTTTCATGCAAAATTATTTAAAGCTCTACTGTTTTCGCAATGAAACTTGAATTCC
>NC_089762.1:42863390-42883390 GCF_040412425.1 Macrobrachium rosenbergii | reverse complement strand
TCCAACTCCCTCTTTTTCCCAATTTCTCTCTTTCATTTTGCTGTCCAACCACTCCAACTCCCTCTTTTTTCCAATTCCTCTCTTTCATTTTGCTGTCCAACCACTCCATCTCCCTCTTTTTCCCAATTCCTCTCTTTCATTTTGCTGTCCAACCACTCCAACTCCCTCTTTTTCCCAATTTCTCTCTTTCATTTTGCTGTCCAACCACTCCATCTCCCTCTTTTTCCCAATTCCTCTCTTTCATTTTGCTGTCCAACCACTCTAACTCCCTCTTTTTCGCTATCTTAAATGATGAATGGCTGAAAGTGCCCCAGTGTTTGTCTTTGCAGCCAAATTTTCAGAGATCATTATCTGCTCTTGATATGATGATTTCTCAACTATTTTTATAAACATATCCTTTTGTAACTTACAGGAAACAATAAACAAGTTATTATTCTTTTCTTTAAGTACTTCAGGTAGTATTTATTGCAGCTACTAAAGAAAAAAAAGACGCAAAACTGAAAGAACTAACTCATTATTAAACTGGAAAATACATTTGTAATCACCGTCCAATTTACTTCATAATTCCCTACAATCTCAACAAAATTTAGAAAAAACCCGTGAAAAGTAAAAATGATAAGTGACGCAAAATTAAACCTCCCTTCGTATTTTTTATTTTTTCAAAATACTTCTTTTTCTGGATTTGCAATTATATCTCAATATATATTTCCTCTCTTCGAGTTGAATTTTTTCCCCGCGAGGACGTGGAAACTCCATTACCGGATACTCTTACGTATTTATCTTATCGAAATACGAGTATAAAAATTCTTTAGCTACATTTGCTGAAATTAACTTTTTTTTGCTTGGTTAAAAGTGCAATTTATATTGTCTGTGTTATGTGAGATTGTCCTCGTGAGTGAAAAGGGAAGCAATATGACCGTAGCTTTTATTTAATTAGGTAACTGTTGTTTAGGAGATAATGGCGTGTGTATATATATATATATATATATATATATATATATATATATATATATATATATATATATATATATATTTATATATTGTATATATAATATATATATTTATATATGTATACAGTAGACTGATAATTAATGGTACGGGAAAATCAGCATCAGAATTAGATTTAAGGTCAGTGAATCTAGCTGTAAAAGACTGAATTCTACGGTGAGCAGTGTTCCTACTTTTGAGATAAGGAAAATGAAATTCGTAAATTAAATAAAAAAAAAGATAAAGACTAATGTAGTAGGTAAAGTTATCTAAAAGAACTTATATATCCTTTGACCTCACTGGGAAACCACCCTTCACAATCAGTAAATAAATACCCTATTATTTAACAGACAATTTCTCCTCATCCTTAATCCACCGACGAAAGTTACCATGCCAGATTTAACAGACCATTCCCCCCTCATCCTTAATCCACAAATGCAAATTACCATGCCAAATTTAACAGACAATTTCCCTTCATCCTTAATCTACAAACGAAAGTTACCATGCCAGATTTAACAGATAATTTCCCCTCATCCTTAATCTACAAACGAATGTTACCATGCCAAATTTAACAGTCAATTTCCCCTCATCCTTGATCCACACACGAAAGTTACCATGCAAATTTAACAGACAATTTCCCCTCATCCTTAATCCACAGACGAAGGTTGCCATGCCAAATTTAACAGACAATTTCCCCTCATCCTTAATCTACTAACGAAAGTTACCATGCCAGACTTAGCAGACAATTTCCCCTCATCCTTCATCCACAAACGAAAGTTATCATGCCAAATTTAACGGACAATTTCCCCTCATCCTTAAACCACAAAACGAAAGTTAACGAATTCTAACAGACATCCCAAACTTTGCATTTAAACTAGAATGTCGACAAACATCCCATCCCTTACTTCTAAAAAAAAAAAAAAAAAAAAAAAAAAACCTATTCAGAGCAGCGTGACAACAGTCGCAGGTTTTCCCTCCCCCCGTTTATATCTGCCGGGAGTTTTTCCTCTAGAAAAAAAAAAAATAGCATAAACTTTCTCCGCACCTAAAGAGATGAATTGGGCCTGGTGGGAGCGAAAGTATTTTGTTATAACTTGTTTAATTGGAGTGTCAAGGCGAGAGTCACGGCGGGAAATTTATAAATGTTCAAGTGACGCTCCTCTCCTTCCGCCGGAAAAATTCGGCTTAGGCTGATAGGACAAAAATCATGTTTTTGAGCCGATGTTTAATTTCATTTGGTGGACTTTTTTTTTTTTTTTTTTTTTTTTTTTAGTTTTCTGTAACAGAAAACTAATGAGATTATAAGCCGCAAATTTCAAGACCTGTAAATATACTTTCATACAGGCAATTATGATAGCCATTGACGGTTGTGATATGGAAGGCTTGGGGAAAAATTAATAGACAATCCCACGTATTTTTTTTTTATTGTGCCGGCTTTGTCTGTCCGTCCGCACACTTTTTCTGTCCGCCCTCAGATCTTAAAAACTACTGAGGCTAGAGGGCCGCAAATTGGTATGTTGATCATCCACCCTCCAATCATCTAACATACCAAATTGCAGCCCTCTAGCCTTAGTAGTTTTTATTTTATTTAAGGTTAAAGTTAGCCATGATCGTGCTTCTGGCAACGATATAGGATAGGCCACACCGGGCAGTGGTTAAAGTTTCATGGGCCGCGGCTCATACAACATCATACCGAGACCACCGAAAGATAGATATATTTTCGGTGGCCTTGATTACACGTTGTACAGAAAACTCGATCGGGCCGTAGAAACTTCGGCGCATTTTTTTTACTTTTTTAATCGAAGGATGGTGCGTGAAATCATTTTAATGATATTTGATGACGCTTTTTCAATTCTTTTCTGTTATTTTTATTTATCAATATAAATGTCCCCGTATTTATTTTCTTTTTTGCCATCTTATTGTCTCCAAAATCACTAATGTCAAAAGTGTTATATTAGTATTACGCCTTTCCATGGGTCTACAAATCACACCTCCCGCCCCCCACCCCCACCTCAGATCCCCCTCCTAAAAAAAAAAAGCATGGGCCTCCGTTAAAGAAGATAAAACACCAAACATGGAGCACAATGAACCTCGTTCCTACCTACCAGAATATGTGCATTGAATTTATGCAGTCTAAAAATAGATTATTCACACTAACAGTTTCTTTTTATTTTTTTTTTACCCCACGGTTTTCGAAGCTGAGTGAAAGCATTTTTATTATATCCGGCTTATAAAAAACATTTTGTTTTCGTAAAAGCAAAATGCTGTTTAATCTTTCAAATGGAAAAGCGGAGTTAAATGGAAGTATAAAGGCTTAACAGAATGAATGATGAATGAATGATACCAACTTTATATCAGAGTATTGTTCTGTGATGGGATTATTTTGAAGACTGTATAGAGTAGACCTAATTTCTCTCAGTAGAATTCGTGTATTTAGCTCCCCAAAAAATATATGTGTAGTTATGCTAAACTGCCCTAAAATGGAAAAAGTTAAGTATACCTTAGTTTAACCAGACCACTGAGCTGATTAACAGCTCTCCTAGGGCTGGCCCGAAGGATTAGATTTATTTTACATGGCTAAGAACCAATTGGTTACCTAGCAACGGGACCTACAGCTTATTGTGGAATCCGAACCACATTATAGCGAGAAATGAATTTCTATCACCAGAAATAAATTCCTCTTATTCTTCATTGGCCGGTCGGGGATTCGAACTCGCGGCCAGCAGAGTGCTAGCTGAGAACGGAACCCACTCACCCAACGAGGACCTGCCGTAAAATGGACGACTGCAATATCTGCAAAAATACAGAACAGAAAAATGGTAGATACTCCCTAGTCTTACTACTGATTTTGCAGATACTGCAAAATGGAACCCCCTAAATACTAGTGGAAAGCATTGAAGAATCATTCTGAAACTGCAGTAATATGTGTATTAGTGTTTCACGAGCCCAATAGATGGCATATCTCAGTTTCGAAAATTTTGCAGATATTGCATTTTTACATTTTAGGGCAGTAAGGGTATATAGGTAAGCCTTTTTGGAATGGCTAGTACCCAGAAAGATATCTCTATTGTATTAAGCAACTCTTGACTCAGTAATTGATTTATTTTGAGGACCATAAAGAATTTTTCTGTTAAATCAGGGGTGTATCTAAACTCAAATTTAAGGAAGGAAAGCAAGATATGCCTGAGAAAAATTAATGCAGAGAAAAGGTTAATGAGCAAATGGATCTTAGAATTACAGAAGCAAATATAGAGATGATGTCTGAAGAGAATGCAGTTTTAATGTCGATGGAGTGAGTACTTTGAAGAGTTGTTGAATGCTGAGATTTGAATTAGGCAAGAGCATTTGTAATGAATAAAATATTGGGAATTCTTTTTGCTCTTTCATTTGAAGATGTTGGTCATGAATTCTTTGTAATAGAATTCCAAATTGCAAAAAATAAAATTCAAAGCAGTCATAAAGTTTCAAGATGTCATCACCACCTTTTAAAACAAAAAACATCTTAGTGCTTGGTAACTTATTAAAAACAGTTCACTGTATTGTGCATTGTTGCTGCTTTTGTAATAGTGAACTTTAACTCGTCATCTACGAATTAATATTGGCTAACTGAAAACTATTGCCTTACACTAAAAAAAATGATAATAATGAATTATAAAAATCAATTCATTAGCAATAGTATTCAAATCTCAGTTTGCTTTCCAAATATTATAAAAGCATATATCATAAAATAGTGCTGAATGACGAAAAAAAGATTTCTCAAAATGAAATAAAAAATAAAGAAACTTTGTTACAAAAAATAAAAAAAAATGACATAGTAAAAGCTAAGAATCAGTTCATTAGAAAAGATATTGTTCAAGCTATAGTTTTGTTTTCCAAATACTCTGAAAGCACTTATCACAAAATAGGGCTCAATAACTAAAAAAAAAAATAAAAATAAAAAATAAAACAGAAACCTTGTTACAAAAAGAGACAGAAGAATGTCTGACAGAAAAACATTGACAGCTTTGAGGAAAACCTGACTCTGCAAGAGGTAAATCACCGAACGAACTGATAAAAAAAAGAACGAAGTGATAAGAAAACAGAACAAGCCGATAACTTAAATTTACTTTCGATTGGGGGATTTCCTTTTCTTTTCGTATTGTTTCATTTTGTTGTTTTGTAGCAGCCAGCCGGTCCTCTGGTTTGACCACTCTGATGCAAAGGAAAATTGGTCATTTATTCAGATTAGTTTGGCCAGATTGGAGAATTCTCTCTCTCTCTCTCTCTCTCTCTCTCTCTCTCTCTCTCTCTCTCTCTCTCTCTCTCTCTCTCTCTCTCGCAAATAAACACTTTTGGCTCAGTGCTTGAACAAAATTTATCTAGAATAACTCTCTCTCTCTCTCTCTCTCTCTCTCTCTCTCTCTCTCTCTCTCTCTCTCTCTCTCTCTCTCTCTCAAAATAAACACTTTTGGCTCAGTGCTTGAACAAAATTTGTCTAGAATAACTCTCTCTCTCTCTCTCTCTCTCTCTCTCTCTCTCTCTCTCTCTCTCTCTCTCTCTCTCTCTCTCAAACACACTTTTGGCTCAGTGCCTGAAAAATTTTTTTTGAATAACATTCTCTCTCTCTCTCTCTCTCTCTCTCTCTCTCTCTCTCTCTCTCTCTCTCTCTCTCTCTCTCTCTCTCTCTCAAATAAACATTTTGGCTCAATACTTGAACAAAATTTTAGAATAACTTTCTCTCTCTCTCTCTCTCTCTCTCTCTCTCTCTCTCTCTCTCTCTCTCTCTCTCTCTCTCTCTCTCTCTCTCTCTTAATCCTTTGTAAAGCTGTTCTTGTGAGCTCCCGTGATAATCACCATGATTCTAATCATATCTGTTATTAACTTCATTTTTTCTCCTCCTTTCATCATCATTATCTGAATTATAATCATTATTGTTATAGTATTTAGGTTTATAAATTTCCCAGTTATATATATAGGTGTTTGTATTCTTTTAATCCTCAAGATTAAGATAATCTCAGTTTCAACATCTGTGCAGTTCTGACGATTTTCCAATGCAGACTTTTATTATTATTATTATTATTATTATTATTATTATTATTATTATTATTTATTATTATTATTATTATTATTATTATTATTATTATTATTAACAAAAATGCGTGATGTTAGCGACTTCATCCCAAATGGCATGCTGAATCTGGATTTGGAAAGTGTTTACAAGGAACAAGAAGTAAAAAATGCGCCGAAGGAATCGAGTTTTCTGTACAGCGTATAATCAAGGCCGCCGAAAACAGATCTGTTTTTCGGTGGTCTCGGTATAATGCTGTATGAGCCGTGGCCCATGAATCTTTAAAACCACAGCCCGGTGGAGACCTGTCTATATCGTTGTCAGATGCACGATTATGGCTAACTTTAACCTTAAATAGAATAAAAACTACTGAGGCTAGAGGGCTGCAATTTGGTATGTTTGATGATTGGAGGGTGTATGATCAACATACCAATTTGCAGCCCTCTAGCCTTAGCAGTTTTTAAGATCTGAAGGCCGACAGAAAAAGTGCGGACAGAAGAAAGTGCTGACGGACAAACAAAGCCGGCACAATAATTTTCTTTTACGGAACACTAAAAATTATCAGATTGCTAGGGTAATTCGCAGAGGCTGGTAAAAGATTTGGAAAGTGTTTACAAGAAAATAAAATTGCAGTGTTAGTGAGCTTGAATGGAAACGAGGGAGATGAAGCAATGAATATTAATGTGACTGGTGGAAGATGAGAGGAGTCAATTTTCATAGATATTACGAAGCAAATGTTATAAATGATAGTAAGATGTGTGAAACATTAAATCACAGTATAGCGAAACAAAGGAAGTTCCCAAGTTAAAACGTCTAAAGATGGGATTCTCGACCATCTCTCCTTTATGGAATTGAAGTGCGGATGTTGAAAGCAAATGAAAGATAAATTGTTTAAATTGATGGGAACAACTGTTTGTGCAGTGTTTATGAAATAAATGAGCTAAGAAGGAGAGGAAGACTATTCTGAAGAGGATAATCGTGTGTATGTAAATTAAGTGAATAAAAGGGGTTGTTTCTTGAGCGATTCAGACAAAAGACTTATCTGCTAGATTTACGAAGCCTTTTGATGCTTAATAGTTAAACTGATAATGGTTAAGATTTAGTTTGGTAAAAGGAATTGCGTAATGAATAATCTATACTGAAGACTTATTTGCAAGGCTTAACAAGCCTTCAGATACGTAATCATTTAAATTAATAATGGTTATTTTATTCTATGATAACAAGAAGAATTTAATTTTCATTGAAAAACATACACATTATGAGTACGACTTTAGAAACGAATTTCATTCCCTATAATGAAACCAGAAATCAGGCGTTCTGATCAGCTTTAAAATAATCCCCCTTTTTTCCCAAAAAAGGGGAAGGGGTTGAACTATAATTTTTTTATGCATGCTAGTCTATTCCTGGTCGCTAATACTTCATCTCATACAAAATTCAGCTTTATCTTGAAAAATAAAGAAATTAGAGCAGGTTGAATTTCCAAAAATTTGAGGGCTTATGACTCAAACATTTTTTTTTTTTTTTTGTGGCGAGAGACCTTCTAATGCTGAACGGCTCAAGCATGTAAGTACACACATTTATCACTATTCCACCATGAATATCGAACCATCACATTTCAGTACGTTCCGCCCAAACCTTCCATTTACGCCCTCCAAAGCCAATTTACCTCACTATCAAGAAATAATTTTCATCTGAGCGTAGGTACTCTCATATAACTGCTTATTTTAATACTTGAGATTAAAGCAATTTCATCACGGAGTACTCGAAGAGAGAGAGAGAGAGGGGGGAGGGTTAAGTTAATGACTGTATATAACCTTGCTTTTGAAAGAAAAAAAAACGAACCCTGATCTTGATTACGTAATTAAGGATTTATGAAGCAAACGCTTTTAACCGTTGAAGCGGAGGTTGGGAGAGGTACGATAATCTAGGTTTTTTTTTTAAAGAGCTGAGATATTTTTTTTTAAGTTCTAGTGCGTTCTATGCCTATCTACTCTTAATTGAATTTTTACACATTCATATGTTTGTAATAATAATGATAATTATACTAATATTTTGATAATAACATTAATAATTGCAATATATAATATATATTTTATTACTAACAGTATAAATATTTTAATAATAATAATAATAATAATAATAATAATAATAATAATAATAATAATAATAATAATGGCTGCAGTTTTAGTAGCAGCGACAGTAGTAGTACTAGAAGCAGCAGTAGTATTAGTAGTACAGAAGCCTTTGGTGTTGATGATTTCGTTACAAAAATGTTAGAAAAATGTTTTAAGAGAGAGAGAGAGAGAGAGACTGGCTACCGGTTGCGTAAATTCATTTCTGCGGTCGATATGCGTATTATTTGTTCATGCACAAGCTAACCCTGATCAGATCACCCTTGCATGGGATCGAATCCGGGCTCTTTCTCTAGTTACTCTACTGCGGTAATACTTCTTCAACGAAGATGTCCAAAGAGAGAGAGAGGAGAGAGAGAGAGAGAGAGAGAGAGAGAGAGAGAGAGAGAGAGAGAGAGAGAGAGAACTATGACTGATTAAGACATTTACCAATTAATAGCAGACAGAGAGAGAGAGAGAACTATGACTAATTCAGACATTGACCAATTAAGAGTAGAGAGAGAGAGAGAGAGAGAGAGAGAGAGAGAGAGAACTAGAACTATGACTTATTAAGACATTTGCAAATTAATAGGAGAGAGAGAGAGAGAGAACTATGACTAATTAAGACATTCGCCAATTCATAGGAGAGAGAGAGAGGGAGAACTATGACTAATTCAGACACTGACCAATTAAGAATAGAGAGAGAGAGAGAGAGAGAGAGAACACTATGACTAATTAAGACATTTGCCAATTAATAGGAGAGAGAGAGAGAGAGAACTACGACTAATTAAGACATTCGCCACCAATTCATAGGAGAGAGAGAGAGAGAACTATGACTAATTCAGACATTGACCAATTAAGAATAGAGAGAGAGAGAGAGAGAGAGAGAACGCTATGACTAATTAAGACATTTGCCAGTTAATAGTAGAGAGAGAGAGAGAGAGAGAGAACTATGGCTAATTCAGACATTGACCAATTAAGAATACAGAGAGAGAGAGAGAGAGAGAAACCAATTAAGCGTGCTTCCGTCTTAACTGTTGCAGGAACAGTGAGAACAAAAATCAGTGATTACTAACAGGAAAAAATAATGTCAATATCAAAACACTATTTCCAAAATTTCAATAACGCGACATTGTTTTTACAGAACAATTTAAACAAAAAACATTATTATCATCTGTAATTCGACTCTATAAGTACTTCCTAATAATTGGTCATATCCGCTCACAAATTAATTCGAGTCCCGAAGAGTCTAATTTGCGGTTCATAAATTAGCTATGCCAATTAACCGACAGGTGGGGGTAATTACACCAACTCCGGAACTCTCCTAACGAGTTGCTAAATGGTAGGGCAGTCAGTTTGATAGAGCTATCGTGGACTTTAAAACATTACTTACTGCCCGTAGACTGTTTGGATTCACTGCTCTCTTTCTCTCTCTATCTCTCTCTGTGTTTGCGTGTGTGTGTATGTACAGTGTGTATGTATATACATATATATATATATATATATATATATATATATATATATATATATATATATAATGTTACTCTATGAATTCAGTACTGTAAACCATACTCCATTTCTTAATAATGTTCATGACTATTATAGAACATAATTAAAGAGATATATAAGGTCCCACAAAAACTGTCAGAATTTAAAGTTTTAAATTTAATCCTGAAAAACAACTTGGAATTATCTAAAAGTCGTTTTGCTTCTGACAAATTAAGCATTTCATCCTTCTGATGATATATGTACAGTATATATTTATATATATATATATATATATATATATATATATATATATATATATATATATATATATATATATATATATATATATATATATATATATATATATATATATATATATATATATATATATATATGTCAGTTCTAAATTTTACATTTCAGCGATAAGATTAGTTTCAGTAATTCCATTGTCACCTAATATATTGAGAAATATCAGTCAATTATATTAACAGCATTAAATCGAAAATTAATTTGAAAATTGTGATATCATTAGTATTTTTTCACATAGATTTATTGAAACTGTAGGATATACGAATTATATATGTTTATGACATTCAACACTTCTTTAGAGAAACATTCAGTATTTTATAAAGCTATCGTTACAACATAAGCATTACGAAACAGGAACTTTCCCAGAAAAAAATCCCATTTCAGTATTAAAACAATTTTTATCTCTGTGACTTAAAATTTCTTTCCCCTGTGCTATTTGCAGAAACAGACTTTAAATCACTTAAAAACTTTCCTTTTGCGCGTATAACCAGAATGAGAACACATTTTCAACCATTTCTTCAGATTAAGTCATCTCCATAACTCCATATGTGCTTGAAAACTTTCTCCATTAAGATTGGGAAGTCTCCGAGTTTCCGAAAAGCGTAATATTTTTGAGTTATAAAAGTTACAAGACTTTGTATATACCTGTTGTGATTCGCTTCTTTGTTGTGTTCCAATAATACGCTTTTTTTCCTGTGAAGTTTTGTCTTTGTTTTTAAAGCTCGGATGCTTTCAGCAATTCGACGATTGGTTTTACTAAGGAAATTTTGCTTGCGTCTTCAAATCTCTCTCTCTCTCTCTCTCTCTCTCTCTCTCTCTCTCTCTCTCTCTCTCAGACATATTGATAGATAAAGCATACAGTTCATATAATTTCGTTTCATGCAGGTTGTCTCTTTATCTTGTTGCATCCTAACCATTCTAATCTGCCTTTTTTCTGGTCTGGGCTACAAAAGGACATTAGACTGAATGCCCCATTAGCCTCTGCTCTTAAAAAAAAAAAAAAAAAAAAAAAAACAACACACACACATATATATATATATATATATATATATATATATATATATATATATATATATATATATAATATAATATAATATAATATAATATAATATAATATAATATAATATAATATAATATAATATAATATAATCAAAACGCCATGATTTCAAGGCACAGAATAAACGGTCCATTACGTTTGCAGTTTCAAAAAAAAAAATGTTTTTTTTTCCTTCGCTGAGTTGTTTTTTCAAACGCGTAAATGGAACTGGCCCTTTCCCGCTCTTATTTACTAATTAATAGAATGAGAATTTTCTGAATGTTTTTTTTTTTATTTTTATAATTATTATTCTCCTCTCTGTAAATGGAAAATGAAATTCGTGTTGATGCGTTATAATTCTTATTGACTAATGCCATTTGATTTTTTTTTTACTCTGTCGAATTCGTCCAATGTTATATTGTCCGTTTCCGGACATTATTTGCATATAAACTGGGAGGTTGTTTTCTTTTCACAATCGTTCTACGCACACACACATACACACACACATTATATATATATATATATATATATATATATATATATATATATATATATATATATATATATATATATATATATATAATATATATATAGAAATAATCAACACACAATCACGTGTGGAACAAAAATAAATTTCTGACACATCAGGATCGAACCCAGGTCCTTCTATTGAAAGACGAGACCGCTGCCAACCAGGCCAGCGGTGCAGTTAGCCTGTCCAGGCAATTCATTAGGTACAGTGGTATACTCAGATTCCAACTTCTTTTATGACTTGTGTGGCCTGGTTGGCAGCGGTCTCGTCTTTCAATTGAAAGACCTGGGTCCGATCCTGATGTGTCAGAAATTATATATATATATATATATATATATATATATATATATATATATATATATATATATATATATATATATATGTGTGTGTGTGTGTGTGTGTGTGTGTGTGTGTGTGTGTGTTGTGTGTGTGTGTGTGTGTTCAAAGGTCTTTGCAAATGCAAATCAGTGACCTAAGAAAACTAATAAAACCACGTAAAATGCAGGCCCATATTGGTAATCAACAAAAAATCCCATTACCGTCCACAATTATCAACTGTAGATTCACGCCTCAATTTCATGTGGGGGTTTCATTTTATGTATTGAGCTCCTATGGTTTGTTGGAAGATCTATGCAGTCCTCTTTGCACATTCCAAAAAATTTATAGGCCGGTCTAAACTGCTATATCAGGATTTATGGAAACACATTCCGTAAGGGCGTGGATAGTGCCGTCAGTGCACCTCATGCGGTGCACTGTAGGCATTCGTTTAAAAAAATTAAATTCGTTTAAAAAAATTCGTTTAAAATAATTGATTTCGTAGAAAAAACAATTAAATTTATTTTTAAAAATTCAGTTCGTTAAACTAATTAAATTCGTTTAAAAAAATTAAATCCGTTAAAAAAATTAGATTCATTTTTCAAAAAAAAATTACATTCGTTTTTCAAAATAAAATTCAATCCGGAAACAAAATTAAATTAGTTTTTAAAAAAACCAATTAAATTCGTTTGAAAAAAAAGAGCAATTAGATTCGTTTTTCAAAAACAAAAACAATTAACAGCGCTTCCGTTGGCTGCGACAGGTACTCTGTAAATAACGATAAAAGCCAATGTTATTATTCCGTCATTTCAATATACTGACGCGTATGAATGGAATACACTTTGTATATTGCTTTTGCCAATTCTTTCCGGGAGCACAAAGGGATAGAGAATCAAATTAACAAAAACGCTGTTTCCCAAAAGAGACAAAGGTTTCCGCTAAGCTAATTTGGAAACCGACTCTTTCATTCTTCACTTGACCCTTTGTGAAGGGAATAAAAGGCCATCTATCTCACCAAATCCTTTTTAATCTCTGGCAAATAACTCTCTCTTTTTCTGGTGGCAGCGGTAACATTCCGTTTATAGTTTTTAAATGTGATTGATTATAATGCATCACTTCAATAAATAAACAAGTAAAAAATGCGCCTAAGTTGCTTCGGCGCAATCGAGTTTTCTGTACAGCGTATAATCAAGGTCACAAGAAAATAGATCTATCTCTCGGTGGTCTCGGTATCATGCTGTATGAGCCGCGGCCCATGAATCTTTAACTACGGCCCGGTGATGGCCTATCCTACATCGTTGACAGAAGCACGGTTATGGTTAACTTAAACCGTAAATAAAATAAAAACTCCTGAGGCTAGAGGGCTGCAATTTGGTATGTTTGATGATTGGAGGGTGGATGATCAACATACCAATTTGCAGCCCTCTAGCCTCAGTAGTTTTTAAGATCTGAGGGCAGACAGAAAAAGTGCGGACAGAAAAAAGTGCGGACGGGCAGACAAAGCTATCACAATAGTTTGCTTTTACAGAAAACTAAAAAGGGGAAATTATTGTATAAAATAGGTATTTTTCATTTGCTACTGTCTCAGAAATTGTATCAAAATCAGCAATCCTAAGGGATTTTGTTATATAAAATGGGAATTTTCACATGATGCAGTTTCATAGAAATTGTATCAAAATCAGCAATCCTAAAGGGATTTTGTTATATAAAATTGGAATTTTCACATGATGCAGTTTCATAGAAATTGTATCAAAATCAGCAATCCTAAAAGGAGTTTGTTATATAAAATTGGAATTTTCATTTCATCCCTGTCACGGAAACTGTATGAAAAATCTACTCCAGTTAAGTAATTTATGAATTAATAATTTTTTTACACCAAGCAGGGCTAATTCACAACTCCATGAGGAAAATTATTGATCAATCTGGTTGATCCTGGAGTTGATAATTTTATACAAAATCTGTAAGACTAAAAATAAAAAAAAAATTATCAATTTTATATACCAAATTTTCTTTATGACTGGTCATTTTTATGCAATTTCTGTAAGCCTGAAATAAAAAAACAGATTTTACACAACAAATTCCCTTTTTTATTTATTTGCGAATTACTTAAAATAAAAAACAAATTTTACACAACAAATTCCTTTTTATTTATTTGCGAATTACTTGAAATAAAAAAACAAATTTTACACAACAAATTCCCTTTTTATTTATTTGCGAATCATAATAATCAATCACATGTTAAAAAAGAAAAATAGAATGTTACCGCTGCCACCAGAAAAAGGGAGAGTTATTTGCCAGAGATTAAAAAGGATTTGGTGAGATAGATGGCCTTTTATTCCCTTCACAAAGAGTCAAGTGAAGAATGAAAGAGTCGGTTCCCAAATTAGCTTAGTGGAAACCTTTGTCTCTTTTGGGAAACAGCGTTTTTGTTAATTTGATTCTCTATCCCTTTGTGCTCCCGGAAAGAATTGGCAAACGCAATATATACAGTGCATTCCATTCATGCCCGTCTGTGTATTAAAATCATATAATAATGACTGTGTGTTTTACCGTTATTTATTGCTTACATTTACAGACCAATGGAAATATTGGAATTTTTTAATGCAAAGGTCATAATGGTACGGCAAACGCAATGACCCAATCTATACGACTCCCCTAAAAATAGAAATACACGACGGAGCGGAAAACAGAAGTATGAGGAGAATACCGAAGTTCTGTAGTAGACGGCGAAGAACTGTTTCTGAACAGTGCAATCCAAGGATTACCTAATTTCAAAGAGCAATTGTGAGAGCAGGTTGTGTGACTGGCAACACAAGACCGCTTGTAGAGGGAATTCTTTTCGGATCTCAGCGGAGCAGTGACTAAATTAATTCCTGTAAAAAGGCCACTGGGGATCCACCTCATGGTGAAGGACTAAGGAAAAAGGCAAAAGTTCGGTGGTTTTCTAAGCGATTTACTTTTATTCAGTGGTCTGTGTATGTACACTATCCTAATTTGGTCAGGTTAGGCACCAGCTGTAAAACACTTGCACATTCTCCTCGCTTGCCTACCTCACATTCTCCTCATTTGCCTACCTCAGATTCTCCTCATTTGCCTACCTCAGATTCTCCTCATTTGCCTGCCTCACATGCTAATCACTTGCCTACCTCACATTCTCCTCATTTACCTGCCTCACATTCTAATCACTTGCCTACCTCACATTCTCCTCATTTGCCTGCCTCACATTCTAATCACTTGCCTACCTCACATTCTCCTCACTTGCCTACCTCACATTCTCCTCATTTGCCTGCCTCACATTCTAATCACTTGCCTACCTCACATTCTCCTCACTTGCCTACCTCACATTCTCCTCATTTGCCTGCTTCACATTCTCCTTACTTGCCTACCTCACATTCTCCTCATTTGCCTGCCTCACATTCTCCTCACTTGCCTACCTCACATTCTCCTCATTTGCCTGCCTCACATTCTCCTTACTTGCCTACCTCACATTCTCCTCACTTGCCTACCTCACATTCTCCTCATTTGCCTGCCTCACATTCTCCTTACTTGCCTACCTCACATTCTCCTCATTTGCCTACCTCACATTCTCGTCATTTGCCTACCGCATATTCTCCGCATTTGCCTACTGCACATTCTCCTCACTTGCCTACCGCACATTCTCCTCATTTGCCTGCCTCACATTCTCCTCATTTGGCTACCGCATATTCCCCTCTCTTGCCTACCGCATATACAGGGTTTAATGTAAAGGCTTCTCAGTTATAACCTTTATTGCAACCCCTCACTATCACAATCTTTCAGCACCAATAACACAATAGTAATTTCAAATCTCTTGCCCCCAAATATGAAAATTATTATAATTCTATTAATCTATTATTGAGTCCTCCAAAATTAATTTTTATATTAATGAGCAAAAAAATGTCTTTTCAGGTCCTGAATCGTGCAAAGGCAGACGGAGATTTCAGTTCAGGGGGAAGAGGTAAGTTGATTATGCTTTCATTTCATGATTGTAAAACTATTAATTATTAGTTTTTAAGCATGTGAATGATAGATTTATAAGGATGAGAAGGAGCAGTGGGTGAAGTAAGTTGATTAGGCTTTCATTTCATGATTGTGAAAATATTGATTACTACTTTTTAAGCAGGTGAATGATAGATTTATAGAGGTGTCAATCAAATTTCCATGTCCCGGATGGAAAGCAGTGCTTTCAATTCATGATTGTGAAAATATTGATTACTACTTTTTAAGCAGGTGAATGATAGATTTATAGAGGTGTCAATCAAATTTCCATGTCCCGGATGGAAAGCAGTGCTTTCAATTCATGATTGTGAAAATATTGATTACTACTTTTTAAGCAGGTGAATGATAGATTTATAGAGGTGTCAATCAAATTTCCACCTCACGGACGGAAAGCAGTGATAAGAAACTATAGTTAAAAATCCTTAAAAGGTGGGACTGGCTTTTGAACAGATAAATTTCTAGGGATGATAAATGAAATTATCCTGTCTCAGTGGAAAGCAGTGATAAGAAACTAGTTTAAAGCACTCTTCAGAAGTGGGATTGACTTTTATATGGATAGATTTATGGGGATGATAAATTAAATTTCCGTCTCAGTGGAAACCAGTGATATGAAACTCATTTAAAACATTCTTGAGAAGTGCGACTAGCTTTTATAAAGATAGATTTACGGGGCTGATAAATGAAATTAGCCTGTCCCGGATGAAAACCAGTGATAAGAAACCAGTTTAAAACATTCGCAAGAAGTGGGGCTAACTTTTAAACGGACAGAATACTTGCCAAGGCGTAAATTACCGCCGATTGACAGTCCTCCCAGGCGTTTCCCCAATCCCGCTGACACTCTACACTTTCAAACGAAGCTCGCACAACTTTTAATTTTAGCCTCAGCGCGAGAGGGAATATATCTCGCGGATCGGGACAGCGCAAATTAAACAAAATATAAATAAAGATAAAAACTCTTCTTCCGGTATTGGGGGCCATTCATCGTTGCAGTCAGCGAGAGAAGTCCTAAATCTTCGCTTGAGATAAGTCCCGAGGTTTGGGGGCGGGGAGAGGGGGTGAAAGGAAAATGTTAAATGGCAGTTTTATGCAGCTGGGAACAGGTGGTGGGAGGGGATGTGTTTTCCGGATTTTATTTTCGTCATAATGGATCGGGAAAGGAAGGGAGGTGAGGGACATATGTATGTATATGTGTATATATATATGTATATGTATATATACAGTATATATTTGTGTGTGTATACATATGTATATGCAATATATGTATATATCAACATTTATAAGTTTCTGTAATAAATATATGTATATGTAATGTGTATGTATATGTATTCAACATTTATAAGTTTCTCATAATAAACATGGGCTCTAAAGCAACATATATATATATATATATATATATATATATATATATATATATATATATATATATATATATATATATATATATATATATATATATATATATATATATATGTATCTATGAGCTAAACATTATTAATCTTAAGAATATTCAATATGTCATTGCTTCCAACAGTTAAACATTATCTCCTGGTCAGTGCTTTTCATTGATTTAATATGTAACTCCAATGGGGTATCTTCACACTTCATACTTAAGCCAAATGGCCTATAACATCAAAATCTTACTGATATTTGTAAGTGTTAACATTGGTGACCTAACATCAAATTGTTAGTCATAAGCCCAATTCTTAAAGCATATCGGTGACCTATCATTCTGTTTTATTCAGTCTTTGAAGAACTTCCAGTATTACCGGACACAGATTTCATACAATAATAACAGAAAACCAGAATTCATTTTTACCCGTGGAATTATTACGAGGGAGAGAAAAAAAAGACCAAAACTCGTTACGGATGCAATATATCATTTTATCCCTGAGTGCAAATATGAATTGCATCCGCGCTCTAGTGTTTATCTAAACTCCACTTTCCAATGTTTACATTATGACGTCACCGTGACGTCTTCCGATCTATTTTGGGGATACAGTTTCCCGTTCAACAAGTAGAGCTTGATGAGATTTTCTGTTTCGTTGTTGTCATTCAAAATGGTATTTGAATTATCTTCTGTCGTGCATTATTGTTTTATCATTTTTTCGCATTTAAATAATAATAACTAAACCCACAAAACCTCATTTTCAAAACCCACAAAACCTCATTTTCAAAACCCACGAAACCTCATCTTAAAACCCACGAAACCTCATTTTCAAAACCCACGAAACCTCATTTTCAAAACACACGAAACCTCATTTTCAAAACTCACGAAACCTCATTTTCAAAACGCACCAAACCTCATTTTCAAAACCCACCCAACCTCATTTTCAAAACCAACAAAATTTCATTTTCAAAACCCACCAAACCTTATTTTCAAAACCCACCAAACCTCATCTTCAAAACCAACAAAACCTCATTTTCAAAACCCACTAAACCTCATTTTCAAAACCTACAAACCCCCATTTTCAAAACCCAGAGGATAAAACATCCATCAAACATACAGCGGGAATACCACAGTTGCACCACGCACCCGAATTCATTTTTGAATTTACGCTCCTGCATTAACATTTCGCATTGCAAGGGGAAAATTATATAGTACACGAATGTACGAATATTTATACAAAGAATCTGGTTTTTCTCCGTGACAATGGGAATACAGAGAGAGAGAGAGAGGCTAAAAGCTTGGGGCTCTCTCATTATATGACTCGCCTTTGTACGAAAGAGAATGCAGCCGTAGTAATCCTGCATTGTGAGAGCGCGAGACGGGTAAAATATTAGGATTTCAAAGGATGATGGGGTGGGAGGTTGTTTTTGGGGGTTGGGGGGAAGGGGGGCAGAGGGGTAGAGAGGAGGGGAGGTAGAGAGAGAGGGATGGGGATAGGGAGGGCGAGAGAGATGAAATAAGTAAAAATTTGCAGGACGTGGATAAGAATTTTTTTCAAAATTTAGCTACTTTCGAATAAAATTTAGAGGACTTGGAGAGAGAGAGAGAGAGAGAGATGAATTAGATAAAAATTTGCAGGACATGGATGAGAATTTTTTTTTAATTTAACTACTTTTGAAAAAAATTAGAGGACTTAAGAGAGAGAGAGAGAGAGAGAGAGAGAGAGAGAGAGAGAGAGAGAGAGAGAGGAGAGAGTTACTTTAAAAACAAAACTGGATTTAATTCTCCTGTTTCTTTTCCACTGTTTTTTTTTCTTCTATTGCAACCTCGTCATGGTGAAGAAAAGATTTTCAAAATGAAAATGGCCGAGTTACTCCTTACCTTCTTATATGATACTTTGGACTTTTCACATTAATCATCAGTAACGTTTTAAATAATCTTAGATGATCTGTGGTACAGGGAGTTAAATAGAATAGAAGATATAATTTAGGCCGAACGCCAAGCGCGCGGACCTATGAGGTCATTCAGTGCTGAAAGGAAAACTGAGAGTAAAAGCCACAAAGGTGTAACAGGAGGAAAACTTCGCAGTTGCACTGTGAAACAATTGTTAGAAAGAGGGTGGAAAGTAAGATGGAAGAAAGAATATGAAAGGAGGTGCAGTAAAAGGAATAAAATGGGTTGCTGCTAGGGGCCCGAAGGGACGCTGCAAAGAACCTAAAGTAATGCCTACAGTGCGCCGCGCGTGAGGTACACTGACGGCTCTACCCCCCCTACGGGGTACAGGGAGTTAAAAAAAATTAGTATGCTCAAAATAGGCAATAAATAATTAGATATTATTGTTTGAAAGAGAATAAAGTTATTCAGCAGTACGAATGGTAACTGAATTTCTTGATAACCATCTAATTTTATGATTACTTAGATAAATTTAACTTAATACTGTTTAGCCAAGTCCTCCTGGAAATAAACTTACCTCATTTAAGTAAACTCCTCCCTGCAAAAACAGGAATAATGAAATAAAGAGACTTATCATGATTTTAGTATTTTTATGGAAATCTGATAGATTATATATATGTTTATGTATATACATATATGCAGTATATATATATATATATATATATATATATATATATATATATATATATATATATATTTTATTTACAAAAATGCAAATATAATATATATATATATATATATATATATATATATATATATATATATATATATATATATATATAATATATTTACATTGTTGTAAGGCAAAGAATGGGAAT
>NC_089762.1:42828390-42858390 GCF_040412425.1 Macrobrachium rosenbergii | reverse complement strand
ACCTTAATGAACTCCTCTTTCCCGCCCCCCCCAAACAAAACCAGCCGTCAAAATACTGATATACCTAATGAACGCAACCTCCAAAATACACCTTAATGAACGCAGCCCCTCTTCCCTCCTCCCCCCTTTGCCCACCTCGGCCGCGAAAAGGCGAACGATAGTTTTTGTTAGTTCCTTTTCAAAAAGGATACCTTAATGAACGACTCTTTCTCCTCCCCACGACACCGGCCGTCAAAAGACTTTAAGATAACTTAATGAACGCAACCTCCAAAACGCACCTAAATGAACAGACACCCCACCCCCAACTCCTATTCCCACCCCGGCCGCGAAAAGACGAACGGATAATTCCTGCCGCCCCCGGCGAAGTACTCATTAAATCGTGCTGTTATGATTACCGCGGATTTCGTCTGAATGGGCGCCGCTCCGATTGCCTGTCTGCCGCTCAGAGAGGCCCAATTAGGCAAATCCTCTCTACGTGTGTTTTTCCTCGTCCGGAAATTTCCACGCCGTCGGCTTCCACCGTCACGCACACGGTTCAGGTCTGGCTTGGTTGTGCCGGCTGGCGTCTCATTTGAATGTCAAAAGAAGAAGTATATATATCGACTGGTCGGTCGGATTGCTTTATGTATTGTCTGGTGAATGATCTGGGATTAGCCTAGATGACCCAAGGGAAAAAAGGAAGAAGAAGGAGAAGAAGATGAAAAGCAGAAGACGTCAATTTACGTGCCTCAGAAATCGCAAGAAGAAGAAGAAGAAGAAGAAGAAGAAGAGGCGGAGGAGGAAGAGGAAGAGGAGGAGGACGAGAAGGAGGAGGAGGAGGAGGAGGAGGAGGAGGGGAGGTCGTTTCTAGACCAGGTCACACTTTCATGGAAGCAAATTTACCATCAGTATCCAACATGATATTGAAAGACCTCCGAACTTGTAATATTTCATTCTACTGGCAATTGCAATCTTTATCCTCATGTCATATCACATGAACATAAAGCTTGGTATATAAAATATGTTCTTCCCCATGAGCTTTTATTCAGTTTGTTAATATAGACCAATTACCTGAAATTCGATGTACACTGTATTTGCAACAGCGCTGCTGTGGATGCCAGATGTATAACTGCAGCGCTCTTGTGGATGCCAGATGTATGACTGTAGTCCATCCATCACAGAGCAGGTGGAGATTTCATAACAGATGACCATCAACACGCTATGAATACTTGCGAATGCCCAGAAACAATACAGATCTCTAACAGCAAAAAAAAAAACTAGTCGATATTTCCATAGGGAGAAGAAAAGAAAAATTTATAATTTTCTTTTGCTTGTCAAATTGTTACACATACGTTTATCATATCGAAATTTCACATGGAAATAGCTATACTTATATGTTATTATTATTTGTCTTGCGTGACTATATTCCATCTAAGATCTCCATGATGTCATAGAGTTTAGATTCCATTGAAGTTCTTTATCAACACATGCAACAGGATTTTGAATCTCGTGTAAAGGAAGGTTTCAGTTATAAATAAATGATCTTTGTAGGAATTATATATATATGCATGTATATATATTTATATATGTCTATATATACATATAAATATGTAAATATATATATACATATATTGTGTATATATATGTATATATATATATGAATAACAAGCGTAAAAGCGCCGATTTCCTTAAAGACTTAAAAATTGGGAAGATCATTATTCAGCAAAGTATACATATCCAAAGACACCACCCCCAGTTTCTGCACAAAATGGGAGGAACAAAAAAAGAAGAATATCTTCTTCATGTTTGTTGTTATTTATCATTCACTCGCTCTGATACCCACGTCTGAAATTCAGCATTCATGGATAAAACAAGCATTTCTGAAGATCTTTCCTAGATATTGACCCCCACTGGTTTTTGGGTGTCGTCATCTAGGACCAATATTTCTTTGGGGTCATTATCTTTATGATATTTACAGTCTTTTGTTTGGGTTTTCACGGTCATCCCCAAACGGGCTTGTACTAAACACCAAAGCCAAGAGAGACAAGGTTTACCCAATTAGGTGGAGTCGCCTCCCACCCGGGGTAACTACGTAGGCGATGACGTATCCTAGAGGTACGTGCTCGTTACGTCACTTCACCTGCTGACGCAGTAAGGAGGTAGATAGAGCTCCGCCTACATGGGGGATTTGGGGGGGAAGTGAGCAGACCTTCTCTTTCTCTTGGCCTTGATAAACACGCCGCGAAGGTGGATACATACCGGGTTAAAAGCCCATGGGGGTCACTATCTAGGAAAGATCCATTTCTGAAGAGGCTGAGAAATTGTCCGCGTGTGGGCAAACCCACATCTCTACGAAAATATATCTATTATACAAAACACGTTTTGTATAATGTAAAAGAAGAGAATTTCACACAGAGCTCATGCAAAGAGGGAGAATCATCCATTGGACTTTTACAACGAAAACAAAAATAACCAAAGATATTTACGCGTGGGATGCCTCACAGAAAAATAGAAATATGAGCTCGTTATTTGAGTAATATCCTTTTTGGTATCTCTTTCCCCATAATTGCAGTTCGATATGTAAATATTTGCTGTAGTTCTCGGTCCTTTCATTAGCCCGGAAAGACCTGTATTTTTTTGATATTGCAAATACGATAAACTTTTTTGGAAAAGTTATCACTTTCCAGCATTAATGGAGTAGGTGAGTGTTGTTCATATTTGCACAAAACGAATGAAACACGGAAAATAATCAAATGAATATTCAGCAGAATTCCTCCTTCTGTTGATCAAGTAAAGAGAAATGAAATGTACTGATAAGGAAACATGAAGTAACTGAGTATTGAAAAGCAAAGTGTTCCGTGGAAGGAGGAATTCTGCTAAATATTCGTTTGATTATTTCTGCGTTCCATTCATTTTTATGGAAATATGAACCAAACTCACCTATTCCATTAATACTGGAAAGTGATAACTTTTCCAAAAAAGTTGATCGTATTTGGAGCTAGAGAAAGAAGAGATAACCACAGCAAATATTTATATATCGAACTGCAATTATGGGGAACGAGATGCCAAAAAGGACATTACTCAAATAACGGGATGATATTTATACTTTTTTTTTTGTGGTGCGTCCCACATGAATGTGTCCTTTGTTATTTTGGTTTTCATTATAAAAATCCAAAGGATGATATACATTAATATATATATATATATATATATATATATATATATATATATATATATATATATATGCATATATATATATATATATATATACATACACACATATATATATAGATATATAGACATATAAATATACATACACACACACGTGTAAATACAGGAAAAGCAATAAAATACTTTTGATCCATCTGAATCTTAAAAAAAAAAAATCAAGAACTCTGACATGCAGAAAGACAGATCAGTGAAAATTCATCTTATAATTTTGAATCCTCCCCCTTCCCATCTCTCTCTCTCTCTCTCTCTCTCTCTCTCTCTCTCTCTCTCTCTCTCTCTCTCTCTCATAATGTGCATTCTCCCATTGTGTGAATTTCCTCGGTCCTTGGCTGCTGATGCCGATGCAGGTCTGTGCTCTCTCTCTCTCTCTCTCTCTCTCTCTCTCTCTCTCTCTCTCTCTCTCTCTCTCTCTCTCTCTCTCCAACCTCACCTGGTCCCCCTACATCCGTCACCTGGGGCAGCGTTGCCTTCATTATATTAAAAAAGTGCATTCACTAGTCTTCCTTTATTCCAGTTCTCCCCTCCCCTTATTCCAGTTCCCTCCCTCCTCCCTCCCCTTATTCCAATTCTCCCCCATTCCCCTTATTCCCGTTCTCCACCCTTCCCCTGTTCAACTGAAGCTTGAAAAACCCCCTTCAGCTTCTTTTCTGGAGTACTTGCGCCGGATGTGCCTCCCAGCTTCAAGAGGAACGAGTGTTGAGTACAAAGGAAAAGAAAAAAAATAAATAAAAAGAGAATTTATAAACAATGCGCTCTATATCATACTTGAGCTGAGGTGATGAGTTGCGCTTTCAACAGAAGTCATTTGAATGGTGATTGCTAACAAATTTATGGTTCAACTGCGTAGTGGTATTTTGTTGACGTATTTCTGTCTTTTATATACACGTTACCTTGCATGTATTGTGTATAGACGTGACCTGAATACGCATACGTGTCTTTTATATACACGTTACCTTGCATCTATTATGTATAGACATGACCTGAATATGCATACTTTTCTTTTATGTACGCATGTTACCTTTCATGTAATTATGTATAGACATGACCTGAATACGCATACGTGTCTTTTATATACACATGTTACCTTGCATGTATTATGTATTGACATTTCCTGAACATGCATACTTTTCTTTTATGTAAACATGTTACCTTGCATGTATTATGTACAGACATGACCTGAATGTGCATACGTGTCTTTTATATACACGTTACCTTGCATGTATTATGTATTGACATTACCTGAACATGCATACTTTTCTTTTATATACACATGTTACCTTGCATGTATTATGTACAGACATGACCTGAATATGCATACGTGTCTTTTATATACACCTGTTACCTTGCATGTATTATGTATAGACATTACCTAAATATGCACACTTTTCTTTTATATACACACGTAACTTTAGAATGATTACTTATGGACAGTACCTGAATATACATACCTTAAAACTATTCTCCGTGTATTTTAACAATTTACTTACATTTTTATCTATTTGTTTATTAATTTGTTAATATTTTTCTAATAACTAATCTCTTCTTTCTGTATTTCCTATCACCTTCTGTTAGTTTTTTCAAATGAATACCATATGCTTTGGA
The DNA here is from genome assembly GCF_040412425.1 of Macrobrachium rosenbergii. NCBI lineage: Eukaryota > Metazoa > Arthropoda > Malacostraca > Decapoda > Palaemonidae > Macrobrachium > Macrobrachium rosenbergii. The sequence continues at coordinate 42,853,578 of NC_089762.1, read as the reverse complement.
AGACTGAATTTCAAGTCAGTGGCTCCCGATGTAGGCTTATTCCATATGAATAGGGTTCATCTTCCGAATAATAATAATAATAATACAGGACAAACCAAGTCATACGTACATTCCCTGAATGTAGAACTGGACATCATGTATAATTAAAGTCCATTACCTTTATAATATATAATATATAGAACGACTCAGTACTTTCATCTAAAGAGCGTTGATGACAGATATCATGAAAAGGCTAAAGAAAACGGTACGTCAGAGTACCTGCAAACGTATTAAACTGGCGAGTAATCAGCATCTATGGGACACGCAGAAGGACTGCTCCTGTAGGGAGAATGGGAGAGCAGTATGGTCATTATCTCTTCCAGACAGTGCAGGAATATACCACATATAGCTGTAGCATTTCGGAGTCTCTTATGAGATATTAATTTGCCAGGTATTGCCATGAGAAATCAGCTCATATTTGATATCAGAAGACAAAAGGCGTCGTTCACAGTGATTATGGAGACACTGTAATCTGTTAATATTTATAAAAGTTACTGAACATGACCTTCTGAATATTTCATGCATTCAAGGCATAGCTAATAAAACAGAACGCCTTTTGTTAAATCTCCTATTCAATTCACTAAACATTCCTCGGTTTCCCAGCGCATAAATGCCTTATTTTGTTTTACCAATTTTGAAGCAGGAATCGTCCTCAGCTTTCGACGTTCCGAAATTTTTCAAAGAACGGAGACCCCAGCCTTTAAGACCCGTCTGTCTCACCTTGGCAACAGCATAGCTGATGTCTTCGCACGGAAAATTCTATCCATTTTCCAGAAATAGGATTTCCTCATTCATGTGAGCGTAGAATATTTCTCGTTATTAGGGATGGGGATGCGAAGATTGTTTATCGTATTTTTCATCACTTTTGTTTTCCCTTTAAAGCTAAGTCCCAAATGGACACTTTCAGTCTTTGATATAGACAGTTTTTTTTTTTTTCATTTACATTTCCAGAGTAATAGACTGGACCAGCGTTATATTTTTCGTTAAAAGATGAACATTTTTCTTTGTTTTTGTAAGTTAATGTTATCAGTCATTAGAAAGGGAATATCAAGATTGTTTATCTTATTTTTTTTAACATCTGTTTACATCTAAGATATATCTCAAATTAACATTTTTTTGTCCGTGATAAAAGCAGTTTTTCTTTGATCGTTTTAAAAGTAATCTACAGGACCTACTTTTAGAAATATATTAATTTTTTAGTTGATAGAGAAGTTTTTTATGCATGTTTTTGTAAAGTACTGTACAGATAATTATCCCATCTTGAAAGGACTTTTGACTAATCACTTTCATCCTCCGTTTCGTCTTCGTCTTTTCAGAGATAAGATTGACAAAGATAAAAATTATTACTTTTCAGTAATAAACAAGTAAAAAATGCGCCGAAGTTTCCTCGGTGCAATCGAGTTTTCTGCGCAGCCGCTACAGCGTATAATCAAGGCCACCGAAAATAGATCTATCTTTCGGTGGTCTCGGTATAATGCTGTATGAGCCGCTGCCCATGAAAATTTAACCACGGCCCGGTGGTGGCCTATCCTATACCATTGCCAGACGCACGATTATGGCTATTTTTAACCTTAAATAAAATAAAAACTACCGAGGATAGAAGGCTGCAGTTTGGTATTTTAGATGATTGGAGGATGGATGGTCAACATACCAATTTGCAGCCCTCTAGCCTCAGTAGTTTTTAAGATCTGAGGGCGGACAGGAAAAGTGCGGACAGAATAAATTACGGACGGACAAACAAAACCGGCACAATAGTTTTCTTTTCAGAAAACTGAAAATTACTACTTTTCAGTAGTAGAAAATGGAATTCTTAATTTTACTGCGTCATTCATATATCGTATTCTGACTCAGATCGAAACTACAGTAAATGTGATTAAGACACTGTTTAAACTATTGCAGTTAAAAATATATAGATACGTATAATGTATTTAGACTTAACACGAAACTGCATTATATGTTATATAAAGGCTCGGTTTAAGTTATTCCAGTTTAAAATAACAGTGAAACATAACTCCGTTACAGATATATCTTTTAAACTTTTTATTCAACTATTTTTCAACTATTTCCTAATCCTGTTAATTAACAGTTATAACTGTAACTTTTATGTTTAATCCTGCTTCTAGATAACTAGATAAGGCAATGACTTTTCAAATTAGTGAACGGTTCTCTATTACCATAAATATATTGACTTTCCATTAGCACTACAAATCATCTCTCTCTCTCTCTCTCTCTCTCTCTCTCTCTCTCTCTGAGGATGAAAGTATGCCGCTACCTTATCATCTAAATCAGTGATTCTTAAACCGGAGGGCGTCAGAAGCTTCCAAGGGGGTCGCAAGCAGAGTTGCCAGATGGTGCCTAGTATTTTTTTAGTCTGTGATGTTAATTTCAAAATTACCAAAAACATTATCACTGCTTCCATTTGTTTTCTAATTATTATCTCAAAACATGCCAAAGATTCAAAATATAGTTTATAGTTACCGAAAATTTCAAGGGTAGGGGGGGCGTGGATCTATACATAATGCAGAGGCGGGGGGGCCGCATGGCAAAAAAGTTTAAGAACCACAAATCTAAATACAGACATCTATACTTGGTTCCATTTATGTAATCTAATCAGTGGTGACAGATTATTTTCGCTTTTATTATTGAGTTCTACTCTTGATAGACAACTTTCTTTTTCATTTTTCACTGGGTTTACTTTGACATTTTTTTCAAAGATTTTTCCTAAATAACGGCCCTATGTATGGCTAACAAATGCTATAGCTATCTTTTCTCTCTCTCTCTCTCTCTCTCTCTCTCTCTCTCTCTCTCTCTCTCTCTCTCTCTCTCTCTCTATATATATATATATATATATATATATATATATATATATATATATATATATATATATATATATATATACATATACACACACATACTGTATATGTATATATATATAAAGAGAGAGAGAGAGAGAGAGAGAGAGAGAGAGAGAGAGAGAGAGAGAGAGAGAGAAAGGAAGGATATTCACCTCAAATAAAAGAAATGTATTATAAAAAGAGTGGGCTTTTTCCAATAGTTTGAAAAGGCCACAGTGCAGGGGGGGAAAAAGCTAAGTTCTATATTCCATTTATTTGACGTGAATACCATTGTCATGTTATGTAAATTTAATGCGGCACTGCATTTTTCAATTAATATTTACATATATGCGTGAGTGTATTGTGTGCATGTATGTATGTATATATTATATATATATATACTGTATTTATATATTTATGTATATATATTATATTCATATATGTATATATAATATATATGTATATATATGCATATATATACGTATATATACATATATATATATTTATGTATACATATATGTGTTTATGTGTGTATGTGTTGGGAAAGGATGCATATCAACAAAATCACAGAAGCCTGTCTCGAGAAGGAATCTGAATAATAATAATAATAATAATAATAATAATAATAATAATAATAATAATAATAATAATAACAACAACAACAACAACAACAACAAGCACATGATCGTGTCACAAGCACCGCACAGCCTCTGAATTGCAACACCCCTGATTACCTCAAGCGCTTTCCTTTCACTCACCCTTGCTTGAGAAGACGCCCCAGAGCATAACGAACTTAGCCCTTCATAAAAGTGGCTCATTTCCCCACCCAGTTTTCGTAAAAAATAAACTCAAGGAGTCCGCCATGAGAAGCGAGAGACGAATAGGTGTTTGTGAATAGGCAAGAGAGGAGGGGAAATTGTGGTTTTGGAAAAGGGGGGTCAAGTAGAGAGTTCCAAGGTCGAAATTTGACGTGCGCTTTGGGCGAAAAGAAGGTTAAAGGTTTCCTGAAAAGTACATATTAATGCGGGTGTTAGGTTTTTTTTTTTTTTTAATCGCGTTGTTTCGAATCTCTGATTAATCATTGGGTGTGATGACTTTTGGAAATATGCTTTAAATTATATATATATATATATATATATATATATATATATATATATATATATATATATATATATATATATATATATATATATATATATATATATATATATATATATATATATACTGCAGTGCTCTAATTTATATTTTAAGTCTTGAAAAATTTCAGTTCTTTAAAACACCTGCCAAAAATGCTGTCGATCTTATATATATATATATATATATATATATATATATATATATATATATATATATATATATATATATATATATATATATATATATATATATATATATATACATATACATACATACATACATGCATACATACATAAAATTAAGAATCTATTTCCAAAAGTCATCACACCAAAACAGTTAATCATTTCGCGTCCAAACCACGCAATTAAAAAAAAAAACCCACCGGTATTATTAATCTATATTAATCAGCAATTTTCATGAAACCTTCAACCATTTCGCTCAACGCGAGTCAACTTTCGGTTTTGGAACTCTCCACATGACCCCCTTTTCCAACCCTCCAGTTTCCTCTCCTCTCTTGCCTCTTCACAAACACCTATTCGTCTCTTGCTTCTCGTAGCAGCCTCCTTGAGTTCATGTTTTACGAAAACTTGGTGGGGGGAAATTATCCACTTCTATTTTTCCAAGCAAGAGTGAGTGAAAGGAAAAGCGCTTCAGGATTCCCGGGTTGTTGCAATTCAGAGGTTGTATGTAGTACGTGTGCCTTGAGAATGTGCTTGGTGTTGTTGTTATTATTATTATTATTATTATTATTATTATTATTATTATTATTATTATTTCTTCTGGAAACATGCTTCTTTGGCGATGCTTGTTTTCACACGTACACACGCACACACACAATATGTAAATATGTATATAGATACATATATATATATTATATATATAATATATACATACATATATATACATATATATATATATATATATATATATATATATATATATATATATATATATATTATGTATATATATATATATATATATATATATATATATATATATATATATATATATATATATATATATATATATATATATATATATTCATACACAAATACATATAAACACAATTCTCTAGTTGATATTTTTGGTAATGAAAATTTGAATTTCCTATCCTCAACAAAATGCTATCAGCCCAGTATTAATGAAATGTGGAAATATGGCCTCATCATCTCTCTCTCTCTCTCTCTCTCTCTCTCTCTCTCTCTCTCTCTCTCTCTCTCTCTCTCTCTCTTCTCTCTTCTCCTATGTCATCGAACTTAGCATCTCTCTCCTTAAATCATCATTAATCGTCTTGACTTCCGCTAAAATATGATTCACTTGTCTCAGAAGCGACTGAAAGTTAACTTTATGGAAGTGAATCTCTAATTCGTAATGGAGGGAATATATCGCTCTTCATTTTTATGTCTGTATTTTTGGGTGATAAATTAGGGTTGATAATGGGTTTCCACTGTTCATGTCTGAAAGAAACTGTAATGGGAAATTCGGGAGTGATGAGAGTTGGCATAGATAGATACTCTGATTATTTAAATTTTTGACAGCGTGGTATATATATATATATATATATATATATATATATATATATATATATATATATATATATATATATATATATATTATATGTATATGTATACTTAAATATAAATATATAGATTATACATACAATTTATATATATTATATTTATATAAATATAAATAATATATAGATATATATATATATATATATATATATATATATATATATATATATATACATATACTGTACATGTACTATATACTTTTATATATATATATATATATATATATATATATATATATATATATATATATATATTCCAGCCTACTCAAGAAGAGGCTTAATTGCTCTTCGAAAAAAATATTCATAATCCAATAACAGTATTTAAACTCCACATTTATAAACTGAACAATATCATTTTAAATTTAATTTTAATTAAGTATACTTAAGTTTAAAGAAAATAACGATTTGGCCTCTACGAAACTACACAGTTTTGCAAATTTTAATTTTAATTTTAGTTAAGTATACCTAAATTTTTGAAAATTCATTCTGTATAAAACTAGACAACTTGTAATAGCCTAGTTAAATTATTTTAATTTTATTCTTAGTTAAGTATTCCTAAATTTTAAAAATCAGAGTTTCATTCTGTATAAAATGTGCATAATAAGTAATTTCAGTTTTAACCTTAATTAAGCATGCTTAACTTTATAAAAAAAACGATTTATTATGTACAAACTAAAAAATTGCACATGTAGAGTTAAATCATTGTAATTTTTATTTTTGTTAAGTATATATACCTAAATTAAAAGGAAAAAAATATGGTTAGGTAATTTTAATTTTAATATTAACTTTTGCTAAATAAAAAAAATGAAAAAAGATTAACTCAGAACCACCGAATCATTTCAAAGCTCTGGAGTTGTTTCGAAACTGCCAGCGAGATAAATGTCACGTGGCGAAATTTAAAATTGTAAATAATCGCTCTGACACACTAGAGGATATTTCAGACTCCGCCCTTGGCAACATTCCAGGGAATCAGAGGAATAAAATGCGATTCCGGGAATGGAAGAGATGTGGAGTGGTCATTCACCTTCGGATTCCTTTGACAGGATTTTTATATTTAATTTTTTTTTTGGGGGGGGATGGGCATTCGTATTTTTTTTTTTTTTTGCGATGTTAATCAGAAGATTTACTCTTTAGGGAAATTATGAATCCTATGGATTATCAATTTCATTTTTCTGATATCTGCTTGCCAAGGTTGTGGTTGCTTTATTTATTTGACTATTTATTGTGTAGGTATTGATAAGCTATTACTTTCACGCACTATATATATACATATATATATTTAAGTATATACATATATATAAATATATATAGATATCTATACATTATATAAATATATATGTATATATATATATATATATATATATATATATATATATATTATATTTATATATATATATGTATTTATTTACATATGTATATATACATACATATAAATATATATATAGATATGTATACAGAATATATATATATATATATATATATATATATATATATATATGTGTGTGTGTGTGTGTGTGTGTGTGTGTGTGTCCGTGCGTGTATGCATAATTATGATGTGTGTGTGTGTGTGTAAATGTAGTTTTCTAGGAAACCAATCACCCACCGAGAAAAGGTCATACGGGCCTTTTTATATACACACGCATACACAGATACACTGAATAGCCTGTATATCCTGTGTATCTCCTCTCCTTTCGGTACACATCTACCAAAGGTGTATATCAAATCTGAGAAATATTTCAACCACTTTCAAAATGATTTACTGATATCTAATGGGATAAATTTTCCAAGCTGAGAAATCTAATTAGAAATTCATTACTCAAACCAGGTCCTTTCAGTGAAGAATGTTAAACATGAAAAATATTTACTCATTCTCAAGGATGCCTTTCAATAAAGATTATTATATTTTTTAAATATTTATTCATTCATAGGAGTGCTGTGACGATGCTTACGCTATTTGCCGATCGAGAGTCTTAATGAAGGTTGGTTTCGTATGGAAATTGCAAGTGGAAGTATTTTCGCAATTAGGAAATGCAGCCGTTTTGAATTCGCGCTGTGAAGACTTTCGAATTTTACTTTCTAATCTTACTGTCGAATTTTACTTTCGGGTTTTATTTTCGAATCTGACATTCGAATTTTACTGTCGACTCTTACTTTCGAATCACACTTTCGACTCTTATTTTCCACTTTTACTTTCTAATCTACTTCCCACTATTACTTTCGAATCTTTATTTTCCACTTTTACTTTCGAATCTTACTTTCCACTGTTACTTTCGAATCTTACTTTCGAAATTTACTTTCTAATCTTATTTTCGTATCTTACTTTCGAGTTTTGTTTTCGAATCCGACATTCGAATATTAGTTTCGACTCTCACTTTCGAATTTTACTTCCGAATCACACTTTTGAATTTTACTTTCGACTCTTAATTTCCACTCTTACTTTCGAATCTTACTTTCCACTATTACTTTCGAATCTTACATTCGATTCTGACTTTCGAATTTTACTTCCGAAGAATACTTTCGGCTCCTGCTTTCGAATCTTACTTTCGAATCGGACACTCGAATTCCACTTTCGACTCCTACTTTCGACTCTCCCTTTCGAATCTTACGAATCTCGCTTTCGAATCTTACATTCGAATTTTGCTTTCGAGTCTTACTTTCGAATCTTGCTTTCGAATCCTACTTTCTCGCGTTGATTTATTTTCCTTCGCGGCTGGATTCCGTTTAGGAAAATCCTTTTCATGATAATTCTTAATCTGAAATTTCCCTCATTAATTTCAACTTCCATTCAAAATTGATTTAATATTTCAACACATTCCATAAGATCTAATATTCTCAAGATAGGCAAAGGTTACTTAATTCGCTCCCTAATGAAGTACTTGACGGCTTACTACATATTTCGGTAAATAAATTCATCACCTCGTCATTTGCGTTTAAATTAATATGCATTTATCAACATCTGTCTGGAAGTGTAAAGGAATGAGATGTTTCTTTCTAAGGATTTTCAGTAAATCATTTCCACAATTTTCGTTTGTGTAACAGTATAATATTGCAGCATACTTTTGCCTGGCGATATCTAGAACGGCTTCTTAATATTTGTATATATTAAGTTAAAGTTAAAGACCTCTTTGGCCTCCGTAGGCTTATAGGGCAGGCGCTGATCTCCTGCTTCTTATACAGTATATGTATATGTATACATACAGTATATATATTATATATATATATATATATATATATATATATATATATATATATATATATATATATATATACAAACACACACACACACACACACATATATATATATATATATATATATATATATATATATATATATATATATATATATATATATTTGTGTGTGTGTGCGCGTGTGTGTTTGTCTGTGTGAGAGAGAGAGAGAGAGAGAGAGTACGTGTATTTTATTTTCTAATAAAAAATATACATGTATTTGTTCTGTATTCACGTATATGTGTACGTGAGAGAGAGAGAGAGAGAGAAAGAGAACGCGTGTGTTTACATCTGCATATATAAAAATGCAAGCGCTTGTGTTCGGTACCGGTCTCTATGCACGCGCGCAAAGAACGAATGCACACAATGCTTGCGTCAAAAGCACTGAAAAGAAAAATCACCCTTTATTCACATAAAAAAAAAAAACAAATATGGGAGAACCCTCTTAGCAACGAAAGGCACAGTGCCTGCTACTCTCCCATCTCCTTTAAAAAAAAAATAAAAGAAGAAGAAGAAGAAAGGCTTTTGTGAAGAGGCGGGACAAAAGGATTGAGTGGTTTTTTAAGAGAGTCAAGAAAGAGGAACAGGAATATAACCAACTTTTGCTGCGCGTTATTTTGGCCCGGGGAAAATGGGTCTTCAGTAGCGCATTGTGAGTTTCGAGATGATACACCCAGATATTATTCTCTTGACAATGCCGGAGGAGCCGAGTCTGTGTGTGTGTTTGTGTTTGTGTGTGTGTGTGTGTATGTGTGTTTGTGGAAAGGGGGAGGGCTTGCGTGTGTGTGTGTGTGTGTGCGTGTTTGTGCGTTTGTCTTCATCCAAACAGAGGCAGCCATTCTCTCGTCTTGTTATTATTAGAAAATGTGTGTGGAAGTTTTGCCCTTGAATTTGATTTTGCTTGGGTATTCAACTCTAAAATGTTTGTGTGAGTGTGTCTGTTTGTGTTTGTGTGTGTCCTTTTCTTCATCCAAACAGAGGTAGGGTCAGTCTTTTGTTTTTAGAAAATTTGTGAAATGTTTAGCCTCGAATTCAATTTTGCTTGCAAGCCATACCTTGGATATTCAACAGTAAAATGTGTGTTTGTTTGTGTGTTTCTGTTTGTGAGTGTGTGTGTGTGTGTTTTTTTTTTATTTTAACAGAGGTAGAGTCATTCTTTTGTTATCAGAAAATTTGTGAAAGGTTTACTCTTGAATTTGATTTTGCTTGGATATTAAACAGTAAAATGTGTGTTTGTGTGTGTTTGTGGAGAGGGAGAGGTCTTGCTTGTGTGTGTTTGTGCGTTTGCCTTCGTCCAAACAGAGGTAGAGTCATTCTCTTGTCTTGTTATTAGAAAATGTGGAAAATTTGACCTTGAATTTAATTTTGCTTGCAAATCTTGCGATAGATATTCAAAAGTAAGGTGCATATTTTTTTAACTTTTACACATGCGTAAATTACACACACACACACACACACACACACACAATAAACATATATTTCACAAAATGTCATTGCTATTTTTTTTTACTCGATCGTACGGTTAATGTTTTTACCTTTCGTAACGTCATGAGATTCCTCATCCATGCCAGGAACGAATTTTGTCTTTCATTTTAAGTTATTATTATTATTATTATTATTATTATTATTATTATTATTATTATTATTATTATTATTATTATTATTATTAGCTAGTAGACCCTCTTTTATACATGTGGTGTTGGAGGTGATGGCTGCATCAGCGGCATACAGTTTTCTAATAATTGGTTATTATTATTATTATTATTATTATTATTATTATTATTATTATTATTATTATTATTATTATTATTATTAAGAAATCTTTGTTGATTTATTAAGAAATCTTTGTCTGATATATTTATATAGGAACTATCACTGATATATACATCATATATTATATATATACGATATATTTATATGTATATATTTATATATATATATATATATATATATATATATATATATATATATATATATTTATATGTATGTGTTTATGTGTATATATATATATGTAAAATATATACATATACATGCATATACGTATACATATGCATGTGTATATATATTTATATATTATATGTGTGTATATGTGTGTGCGTGTATATATACATATATATGCATACACAGACATATATATTTAGTATGCATATATAACGTTCGAAAGCCGTCCAACTCCGCATCCAAAATGTCAGAAAAGTTCTTGTTGATAACTTCCCCCATATTGAAAAATCCAAAACTACGATGAATGGAAGACCAGTCGGAAAAAAGAATGAAATATACAGAGAAAACTACCGAAATCCCGCCCCAGTCCTGGCTGTAATATATCTCAAAATATTTCATATTTTTTGAAAGATTTCTGAAACCATATATATATGTAAAAAAAATAAAAAAGAATATGTATTTTTCATCGTCAATACAACAATTCTCTTGAATTTTTTTCCTCTCCCTATTTCTGTCAACGGGTCCGAAATATTTATATTCACGCTTTTTTTTTTTTTTTGTGGGGCGGTTTTGGGGGAGGGGGTGGGAATATCACGTGTCCTCAATCAGTGCTCAAGCAGTGTGAATTATATTTTGTTTCAGCCGTTTTTTTTTTATCAGATTTATCATGAAAAATAGACAATGCCCTCTTTTTCCAAGCCATTTTTTACCAGATTTCCATGAAAACAAGGGCAGTCAGTGCCTTTTTTTCTAAGCCATTTTTATTAGATTTCCTTGAAAAAAAATAGACAGTGCCATTTTTCCTAAGCCATTTTTATCATATTTCCTATAAAAAAAATCTAGAATGCGTTTTTCAGTTCACTAAAAAAAAAGCTGTATATTTAATATTTAGTAATTTACCGTCCATGAAATAATGGACAATGGAGTTTTAATAAGCAACAAAAAATCTCTGTATTTATTATTCAATAATTTATTTTTTTTTCCAGAACTGGATGTCATCGCTAGCGTCCATTTTTGAAAGCAATAAAACTCGACTGAAAATTGCAAACTCCAATGAAGTATTAGGCAATGTGATTTTATTCAGTATTTTGATATTACTTTTTAAGGCGTGAAGCCTAAAACGGGTTAATGATATTAGACAAACAGGCTCAGAATGGGACGTGTATTTAAGAGGTCACTGAAAAGGGGTTTAGAAATAGCTTTTGTTGTTTTATATATATGTGTATATAAATAATTTTATATATATGTATATATGTGTGTGTATGTGTGTGTTTGGAGAATATATTAGGGGAGAGTGTATTTCATTTATATATATATACATATAAATATAAATATATACATACACACACATATATATATACTGTATGTATACTGTATATATGCGTATGTGTGTATGTATATATATTTTGTACATTTATATATCTATACATGTATGTATATATATAAATGAGACACAGTCTCCCTTAATACATTCTCCAAACAAATGCCCAGTGTTCACCGAATCGCTCAGTAACACCAAACCTCCCTATCACGTGACCAAAACAAACCACGAGTTAATATCGCCAGTAACCTGACCACAAAAGCAACAGCAACGTTGTTCCAATCAGCTGAACAACAGATTTTGCCGTCAGCGTTATGCTACGTTACGTTCCGGCATTACAGTACTGTAGTCTCGCCGCGTTCTCTTCAAAATCGTGTTGTTGTTTTTTGTTGTTGTTGTGTGTGTGTGTGTTGTTTCCCTTCCACACCCTCTTTCTGTTGCTGTTTGCGACGTGATGCCGAACAAAGTCCATCGGGAGAACAACAAAAGGTTTTCCGTTAGTGGTTGTTTCTGTTACTTCCGCCAATAAGGGATTCGGTGGTGCCCAGTGTTTTGTTTATTTATTGTTGTTTGGAACTTTTCTCTGCGCTCACCGGGTGGAGTGTTGAGGTAATCTGAAATTTTATACTATATATATATATATATATATATATATATATATATATATATATATATATATATATATATATATATATATATATATATAGAGAGAGAGAGAGAGAGAGAGAGAGAGAGAGAGAGAGAGAGAGAGAGAGAGAGAGAGAGAGAGAGAGCGAGCAGGCATTTTTTGACGTTTTGAAGTAATCTGTTTTTAGTACAAGAGAAAGAGAGAGAATTCGATTGGTTTTCATCTGTTTCGACTGAGAGAGAGAGAGAGAGAGAGAGAGAGAGAGAGAGAGAGAGAGAGAGAGAGAGAGAGAGAGAGAGAGAGAATTTCGACTGGTTTTCATCTGTTTTTACTGAGGAGAGAGAGAGAGAGAGCAAATTTCAATTGGTTTTCATCTGATTTTACTAAGACAGAGAGAGAGAGGAATTTCGATTGGTTTTCATCTATTTTTACTGAGAGAGAGAGAGAGAGAGAGAGAGAGAGAGAGAGAGAGAGAGAGAGAGAGAGAGAGAGACCAGACAAGAAGACATTTGATGTTTGTTCACTTATTCTTGCTTGGAACTTTCTCTTCGCTCACCAGATGGAGTTTTGAGGTAATCTGTTTCTACTGAGAGAGAGAGTGAGAGAGACAGACAGACAGACATTTTACTAATTCAACGGTTTGCATCCCCATTTTGCACATTGCAAAAACAAACAGTTGCATTCTCATACAAATATCTTCGTATGTAAACATAATATGAGTTATATTTAATCGTTCCTTAACTTTTCATCACTGTGATGTATGGTAATGACTTTAGAAAATTAATTTCAGTTAGCGTGTTATTTTTTTTTCATATACTGTAAATATTTAAAATCCGGGCCGATATTTAATTATTTATTTTTCCTTTTTTTGTGTGCAGTTTTATTTTCCACAGATGTCTAAATATCCTAAGGAAAAATAACTTATTCCTGAGAATTTAGAACTTAATACTTCAGCGCATACGAAAGTTTTCCATTAGCTGAATAAATTCGTAAATCTTAAATGGAGACAGCAATACTTTCCACTTAGCGTTTAGATGTCAGCTGAAAAAGATATATATATATATATATATATATATATATATATATATATATATATGTATATATATTTATATATATATATATATATATATATATATATATATATATATATATATATATATATATATATATATATATAGTTATTTAAGAAAAAGAAACTAAATTATTGGCATCTCTTGGCAAAATTTCTTCTCTGTTTATGTCATACAAAACAATTTCCAACGGTAAAACAATGTCTTTACCAACGTCGCTGTGAAAACAACTCTCTTTCTTTTTGGGCGAATTTTATTTTCAAGATCGGTGTAAATAACTTCCCGCGAAAATAAAACCATTACAAGACAGGGCGCATCGAGTTCATTTGTAATCGAAATCAAGTAATTGTTAAGCACGTACGCAAGAACAGACACACTCGTAAATGTATACAGGAAAGCACGGACGCGTGCTTACTTGCAAACACGCAGAAAGACACGAAAAATACTGTAAATAAAATAATATTTACTTATAAACAAGTACCTGTCTACAGAAACGCTCGAAAAATACGAAATATCGACGAATATTTACGTGCAAACACGCACATATGTACAGAAACGCATGAAAAAATACAAAAAATGAACGAATATATACGTGCAAACACGTACTGTATATGTCTACAGACGCGCACAGAAAATATACGAAAAACGAACGAATATTCACTTGCAAACACGCATATGTTTACAGAAACGCACGAAAAGAATATTTACAAGTAAACACGCACTTACGTATAGAAACACATCAAATGCACGAAAAATGAACGAATACATCCGTGCAAACACGCATATCCCTACAGAAACATGTCAAAAAAAAAAAAACTAAAAATGAACAAGCATTCACTTGCAAACACGCAGTTAAACCTCCATGACAGACGAGAGAATGTGTAAGAGCGAGGGTATAGTATCGAATAACATGTTTTGTTTGGGTCAAATTAACCTCCCTCGCTGTGGAGGTGAAATTAAATTTGGTCCTCTTCCCGCGTATCGGTTCCCTTATTTTCCAATATACGAAAGAGGGGGAGTAACGACTACTAAGGCCCTGCATTATTATATATATACCAGGCGGACGGTACTTCCAAGTGTTAGGGTAACATCGGCATAAATAAATTCATAGTTCTTCCTGTAGTGTTGAATGTTCGGTAAATGATATTTTCGTTTAAAAGGTGGGTGTTTAAATTTGTTCAATATATAAGCATGTAAGGGTTTACAACACGCTTCTGTTACAGAGTATTAGCTGCCGATATAAAATTTAGTTGGTTTTCTATCATAAATTTATTTTCATTATCAGTTTTAAAATTGGTTTAGTATTCACTTCATATACAGTATATATATATATATATATATATATATATATATATATATATATATATATATATATATATATATATATATATATATATATATATATATATATATATATGTTTGTGAGTTCGTTACTACGCACTTGGTGTTTGAAGTCATATACCCTTTATTTATGAACGAAAATTTCTATACAACATATAGAAAGATTATTGAACTCTATTGACGAAAAGCAAACCTAATCTCGATCATAAAAATATTTGATGCTTATTTATTCTAGGTCACGTTTTAGTTTTCTGTGAAAGAAAACTATTGTGCCGGCTTTGTCTGTCCGACCGCACTTTTCTCTGTCCGCCCTCTGATCTTAAAAACTGCTGAGGCTAGAGGGCTGAAAATTGTCATGTCGATTATCCACCCTCCAATCATCAGACATACCAAATTGCAGCCCTCTTGCCTCAGTAGTTTTGATTTTATTCAAGGTTAAATTTAGCCATAATCGTGCTTCTGGCAACGATATAGGATAGGCCACCGTAGAGCATTATACCGAGACCACCGAAAGATAGGTCTATTTTCGGTGACCTTGATTATACGCTGTACAGAAAACTCGATTGCGACGAAGAAACTTCGGCGCATTTTTTACTTGTTTCTATTCATTTGGCCTCGAATATAGACAGAGTTGAAAAACTAAAAACACAAAAATAACTGAAACACAAACTGAAAATACAAAAACCTAGAAACACAAAATAAAAACTTAAAAGTGGATATAAGGAAAGCTCAAAGAACCATTAAAGCTCTCCATAATGGTCCATCAGACATAATTAATTATTTAATTAATGTACTACCAAGCGAATAATAAATAGTAATACGTAAATCCCCACGTGATAGGGTCACGCCAACCCTAATTAAGCTTCGCTGACTACCTGTTGAAGCAAGAATTGAATATTAAATAGTTTTTTTTAAGTTCATTGCAATTATTAATACGAAACACGGTGTAAGAGAAACCACTTACAGCAATATACAGTAACTGAGCCAAGATGCACGCGATATATATTGGAAAATAGGTAATACAGTACAAGGAATCCTAGGCTATCCTAGAACTATTCTTTAAGTTACCTCAAGGATTAAGAAGATGTGAAAATTAGGGGACTTTTAGCAGGACTTACAGGTATGTTTCTCAAGGACACTGTATTCGGCAAATAAATTGTGAGACAAATAGTTTGTGACTGTCTAATGGACAGAGTGTGGGACGGTGATTGGAGCAGCGCCCCCTCCCCCTCCCTTCCCTCCCCTTTTTTAACAGAAAAAAACACAAGTTTCAAGGTGTCACGTGTGTCACGGCGACAACTAACAAGTAAAAATTGCGCCGAAGTGTCTTTGGCGCAGTCGAGTTTTATGTACGGCGTATAATCAAGACCACCGAAAATAGATCTATCTTTTGGTGGTCTCGGTATAATGCTGTATGAGCCGCGGCCCATGAAACTTTATCCACGGCCCCGTGGTGGCCTATCCTATGTAGTTGCCAGAAGCACTATTATGGCTAACTTTAGCCTTAAATAAACTAAAAGCTACCGTGCTAGAGGGCTGCAATTTGGTATGTTTAATGATTGGAGGTTGGATGATCAACGTACCAATTTGCAGCCCTCTAGCCACAGTAGTTCTTAAGGTCTGAGGGCGGACAGAAAAAAGTGCGGACGGACAGACAATTCCGGCACAATAGTTTTCCTTTAACGAAAACTAAAAAAGGAAAGAGAGAAAAAAGGATGGCACTCTCGTTCAGCAAAAACAACAGATCTGACTGATTTTAAAATGTTTTGGTAGTATGTTTTTAAGGCTGGGTTCCGGTACACCATCTATTAACATTTATGATAAATAAGAATCAAGTTCTGTCAACGGCTGGTTATTTTTCCTTTTTCTTGCGTACTCCTTTTCTTCTTCAAGTTCTGTCGACGGCTGGTTATTTTTCCTTTTTCTTGCGTACTCCTTTTCTTCTTCAAGTTCTGTCGACGGCTGGTTATTTTTCCTTTTTCTTACGTACTCCTTTTCTTCTTCATGCAATTAAAAACAGAAATCGATATGCTTCGTAGGAGCTGAATGATTAGAAAACCATGGTCGTTGGGACTATGAACATAAGAAAAAATCACAGTAAATGTACAAAGTAGAAGAATTTTCAATTTATCTCCAAAAAGCTAGAAATCAGCCCATTCATTTCAGAGCCAAAGTCGACAACCCAAAAACACATAGCAATTACATTTGTATAGGTTTCACCGAGAAGCGCTGGGAACATACGAATGTAGCACGGATTTATTTATATAAACAAACCCAGAACAGGACAACAGAATAGGACAAACCGGGAAATGCGTCTGACGTGAAGTCCAGAGGTACTCTAGACATGATTTATCTGAAAAAGCTCACGAGAACACCGAAAAAGACAAAAGATTCCCTGGGTCCCATGACTGAATATCATAACCGTTACGATAGACATTCACTTTATTTTTATTGTCTTATACTGACGTGCGCATCCCCACTCACAATGACTGAAGAGACACCGAGGGCTCAATACGTATGTGGACCGTCGTCTGCGTAACGCCGCTGCCATAACTATAGCTGGGAGTAATTACTGCGCTCAATCTCCAGCGTCGTGTAAACGATTATTACCAGTCGAGGGACGCGGTTATAAAAGTAATGTCAGTCCGGGAGAAATGGGAGGATGCTCTTGTTAAGGAATGATACGACTTCTCTTTCGGGGTTTTTCCTGGAAAAGGAAAATGCTTATTAATACGAAGTCGGTTCTACAGTTACTGTAACAAACCAGCAAGGATTTTAATGGGTTTATAAATTACAAATTAAACGATTATGATGAATAAAGCAATTGCAGACCAATGAAGTGTAGATAGTTGAGTGAAAAGCCTGCTGTAGCCGGTTTGGGAATTATTATTCATATTTTCATAGAGAGGGCCAGTTTTGGTTTTAGGGAACTCATTTCAAATACGCCTCATTCTGGGCAATCCTCCGAATAAAATGTCAGTGGAGTATAGCTAATCCCATTTTCTAATACCATTTTCTAATCCCGTTTTCTAATCACAGTTTCTAATCCCATTTTCTTTAGAGGCAAAGATCAAAATAACTACTCGAAGGGTCTAAAGTCCAGGTGGCTATTTACATGGTATATATACATATATATATATATATATATATATATATATATATATATATATATATATATATATATATATATATATATATATATACATATATCAGGATACCCATCAGCGATTTAGCGATTTATGTCAGAAAGCACAACCTCAGATACCGTATACCCAAGGAATAGCGAACAATTTCCCCCATAAAAATGAGAGCAAACAGGCCCGGTAGAGGATGTGATATATTGACCCATTTTGCAAAGGAGAGGAAAAAAAAAGGGGGGGGGGAACTCTCTTCCATAGAAAAGCCATAACGTAGAAATATGGAGCAATAAACCTGCCGACGTATTCAGCCTAAAGTTTCAATAACAGACACTCGACCAATTTCGTTCTCGGTTTCCAAAAGATTTTCCCCCGAAAATCGTTTCCCCTGAAAATCTTTCCCTCCCCCCGCCCGGAAGTAAAAAAAAATAAAAAAAAAACCCTTGTTTATCGGCGTCCTAAAACGCTTGCCTATCCCGTTGGTCTTGTTTTCTTTATTTATATATTTCCATGTGTTTTTCTTATTTTTTTTTGGGGCCAATTTCGGCGCGAGAGGAAAGGCGGGGGGCAAACTCAGCTTCTCGTTCTCTACAGATTTTGGGCCGAAAACCCTTCGATGGAATTTCCATCAAGTGGTCCTTTATTATTTCATTTTTTATTTTTTCATTTCTTTTACTTTTTTTTACTTTTTTTAGGTTTTGTTCTATATAATTTTTTTTTAAATCTCAATTTCTTTCCCGGGATTTTAAGGAGGAAAATATTACAATTTTTAAAGGGAATAGATATTCTTCATAGCACAAGGATATTTCTACAAGAATGTTCAACTCCGATTAAGCAGAGGTTTACGTTGCAGTTTTCGTTCCACCTATTTTTCCAAAGAATTTCTATTTAAAGAACCAGGAAATAGAAAACTGCAACACAGGCCCTCGCTTAATAAGAGTCGAAGATTGCTGTAAATATCCTCGCTCTATGAAGTAGAATCCCAGTCTTTATATCCTCGAAAAAAAAAAGGTATCTTTTTCATCTGAAAATTCCGGGCAAGGAACGAATATTAAAAAAACTGATAGATAAAAAAAAGAAAATAAAAAGAATATTAAAAAAATTGATAGATAAAAAAAAGAAAATAAAAAGAATGATAGAACTTTGAAAAATGAAAAAAAAAAATTTAAGTAAAAAAATAAATATAGGACCACTAAATTCCATCGAAGGGGTTCTGGCCCAAAACTTGTAGGTGAACGCGAAGCAGTCTCTCCCCCCTCCCCGCCTCCTCTCGCGCCGAAATTGGCCCACCTCCCCCAAAAAAATAACCACATGAAAATAAATAAATTAAAAGAAAGCAAGACCAACGGCATAGTCAAGCGCTTTAGGACGCCGATAATTTTTTTTTTTTTTTTTACGGCGGGGGGGAAAGCTTTTCAGGGGAAACGATTTTCGGGGGAAAATCTTTTGGAAACCGAGAACGAAATTGGTCGAGTGTCTGTTATTGAAACTTTAGGCTGAATACGTCGGCAGGTTTATTGCTCCATATTTCTACGTTATGGCTTTTCTATGGAAGAGAGTTTCTTCTTTTTTTATTTTTCCTCCTTTGCAAAATGGGTCGATACGTCGCATCCTCTACCGGGCCTGTTTGCTCTCATTTTTATGGGGGGAAATTGGTCTCTATTCCTGTGATATACGGTATTTGAAGATGTGCTTTCTGATATAAATCGATATAAGTAAC
The DNA here is from genome assembly GCF_040412425.1 of Macrobrachium rosenbergii. NCBI lineage: Eukaryota > Metazoa > Arthropoda > Malacostraca > Decapoda > Palaemonidae > Macrobrachium > Macrobrachium rosenbergii. The sequence goes on along the minus strand of NC_089762.1, from coordinate 42,833,606 downwards.
GTGATATATATATATATATATATATATATATATATATATATATATATATATATATATATATATATATATATATATATATGTGTGTGTGTGTGTGTGTGTGTATATATATAAATATACATATATATGTATATTATATAGATATATATATGTGTGTATGTATATATATATATATATATATATATATATATATATATATATATATATATATATATATATATATATATACATACACACAAAAACACTGTTACCTTTCCGATGTGCATCTAACGTACTAGGATGATGTTGCGGGCATTAAGCCCTTCTCCCATCTACCGCGACAATCTTCAATCGACTAACCACCAGGTACCATCCTCACACTTGCAAAGTTAAGTATACCTTAGTTTAACCAGCCCTAAGAACCAACTGACTACCTAGCAACGGGACCTACAGCTTATTGTGGAATCCGAACCACATTATGGCGAGAAATGATTTTCTATCACCAGAAATAAATTCCTCTTATTCTTCATTGGCCGGTCGGAGATTCGAACTCGCGGCCAGCAGAGTGCTAGCTGAGAACGGATAGATAGAAATAAAAAAAGGAGACAAGTTATTAATTAAAATGAAGTTATTAATTAGGAAAGGATTAATAAGCCGGAGATTGGTCGCATTTTAGTCACTGAATGTCCATTTTTAGGTAGTTTAAAAAAGTTATTACTGTTCCCTTCATTATTACTGAAATAAAAAGGGCTTAACCATCATTTGAAGCTGATGATTTTCAGCAATATACATAAGTCAATATATTTTACAGCCCCGTAGGGGGGTAGTGCCGTCAGTGCTCCGCACGGGGTGCACTGTAGGCATTACTGAAGGTTCTCTGCAGCGTCCCTTCGGCCCCTAGCTGCAACCCCTTTCATTCCTTTTACTGTACCTCCGTTCATATTCTCTTTCTTCCATCTTACTTTCCACCCGCTCCTAACAATTGAGTCATGGTGCAACTGCGAGGTTTTCCTCCTGTTACACCTTTCAAACCTAACCACTCTCAGTTTCCTGTCCAGTGCTGAATGACCTCATAGATCCCAGCGCTTGGCCTTTGGCCTAAACTCTATATTCCCATCCAATATCTTTTACAGTAATGGCGAGGGAACGGTTTAAGTGAGAAAATGAAAAAAATGTAAATGAAAAAATTAAATCAATCACCTTTCTTAAGCAATGGAATCTTAATGCCGAGAGGAACGAAGGAACGTTTACAGTGAGGAAAATATAGTGAATTATTAATTAATATTTCTTTAAAAAATGGTGTTTTATTACAAGAGAGTTTTATCACAAGAAGAACGATTCGTCATGTGATGAATATTATATTTCATGGTGATTCATATTTAGATGAGGAAGTTCCATCTATCTTGTAAAAGAGGTTTGACTGAACTTATTCAAGTCTTATCAATAACCACAGAAAGCTCACCACATTTAACGTGTGCAGTAATCAGCGTTCAAAAAAATTATTAATAAATATATTGGGGGTGGGAGGGGGAGGGTGGGAGAGAGGACTACAGTATAACACTTCCTGTGAGGTTTGAATCCACATGAATTCAAATTCACTTTTCGTGAATGTTATAGTCACTTAGCTATGTCAAATTTTCGTTAAAATTATCGTAGAAAATGACAGAATGCCCAGGGTATTGTAAAAGTATTTCAAACTTTTCATATCTTTCAAAGTTTTCCTTTTTTAGTTTTCTGTAAAAGAAAACTATTGTGCCGGCTTTGTCTGTCCGTCCGCACTTTTTTCTGTCCGCCCTGAGATCTTAAAAACTACAGAGGCTAGAGGGCTGCAAATTGGTATGTTGATCATCCACCCTCCAATCGTCAAACATACCGAATTGCAGCCCTCTGGCCTCAGTAGTTTTTATTTCATTTAAGGTTAAAGTTAGCCATAATCTTGTATCTGGCAACGATATAGGATAGGCCACCACCGGGCCGTGGTTAAAAATTCGTGGGCCGAGGCTCATACAGCATAACACCGAGACCACCGAAAGATAGATCTATTTCCGGTGGCTTTGATTATACGCTGGACAGAAAACTCGATTGCGCAGAAGAAACTCTGGCTCATTTTTTACTTTTTTTTTTCTAAAAGAATTCAAAGCCCACTGAAGATAGGGAGGCACATTAGATAAGGAAATATAGGATCACATTATCTATACAAATAGACACATAAACACATGTACACACACACATACACACACACACACACACAAGCAGGTAGGTTCGAGGAAGCATGATAATGGGGATTTATAAAATCCCTTCTTTTGACCAGAATCACTGTATGAGCAAAAGACTGAAGGAAAAGTCTGATACATCCGGGAAACTCAAGATAAAAAGACAGAAATATAGTCAGTGAAAAGAGAGAGAGAGAGAGAGGTTTGTTTTCTTAGGAGAGAAAACAGATTGTGTGGATAAAACGAAAATGTTTATTTGGAGAAGTAATACTCAGTAAAGGAAAATGTTGCTGGGAAAAGAATAAAAGGAATAGGTTTATTTGGGGAAATAATAAGTGATATTCAATACAGGAAAATCCTGTTTTGCTTTACGTACAGAAAGACGAAACGCGGAAGTTCCAGAGATGTAAAAGGAAGTGTTACGGCGGGCGTTAAATTTTTTTGGAATGTATCCATTGCCAATGAATAAAATAAACTGAAAAGAGGAATTGCTTCGTGAGTGAATAATTTTTCATGAAGACAAAAAACACAAGAAAACTGGAATGGAGAAAACAGGAATCTAGGAATCCCTAGATAGGCGAAAAGAAAAATCATTCTCTTCTGTTTCATAAAAAAAAAAACTTTTCCCCTGTGAGATCATTTTCGTCAGGAAGAGGGAGAAAGTAAAGACTGAATAAAAGTAAGGAATATTGCAGAATGATGGATACACACGAGAAAACGATAACGGGGAAAGAAAGAGGTGTTCCTTTGGATTTAGCGAAATATTGAACGCACAATTTAAAATTATCGGTGGGAAAATTAAGTATATCTTAGTTTAACCAGACCACTGAGCTGATTAACAGCTCTCCTAGGGCTGGCCCGAAGGATTCGATTTATTTTACGGTGGAAAAACGAATCGATAAGGAGCTGATGTAACCAGGGGGACATAGTTAGTTAGAAAGTAATCCTATGAAGAATTATGATATATCTGGCAATAAGAGAATGAATGTCAGATACAGCTGCTTCATCCCAAGAGGTTTACAAAGTATTATAAAAGGACCACAGTAAAAATTCCAATAGATATATTCTAAGTTTGAATGTATCATAAACCTTGGAAAATATTATACATCTGAAAGAAAATAAATAAACTTTATTTTAATACTAGATATTCACCAGTGCTTTGCGGATGCTATTTCTGAACCCCAATGAATTAATGGTAATTTTAAATGATTCCTATTGAAATAAGTAAAATATGCGCCGGAGTTTCTTCGGCATAATCGAGTTTTCTGTACAGCCGCTACAGCGTATAATCAAGGCCACCGAAAATACCTCTATCTTTCGGTGGTCTCGGTATAATGCTGTATGAGCCGCTGCCCATGAAACTTTAACCACGGCCTGGTGGTGGCCTACCCTATATCGTTGCCAGAGGCACGATTATGGCTAACTTTAACCTAAAATAAAATAAAAACAACTGAGGCTAGAGGGCTGCAATTTGGTTTGTTTGATGATTGGAGGGTGGATGATCAACATACCAGTTTGCAGCCCTCTAGCCTCAGTAGTTTTTAAGATCTGATGGCTGGCAGAAAAAGTGCGGACGGACAAACAAAGCCGGCACAACAGTTTTCTTATGCAGAAAACTAAAAAGGTGCACTGTAGGCATTACTAAAGGTTCTTTGCAGCGTGCCTTGGGCCCATAGCTGCAACCCCTTTCGTTCATTTTATCGTACCTCCTTTCATATTCTTTTTCTTCCATCTTACTTTCCAGCCTCTCCTAAACAATTGATTCATAGTGCAAATGTGAGGTTTTCCTCCTTTCAAACCTTTTATTGTCAATTTCCGTTTGATCGTTGAATGGCCTTATAGGTCCCCGTGCTTGTCCTTAGGCCTAAATTCCATATTCAATTCAATTCATTAAAAAAAAAAACCAGTTATTTATTGCCCAGTAATCTTGGAAATATTTACAGGATTTTCTCACTCCACTTAATTATTTTCAAAAGATTACATAGCTTCGATAGACAAACATTTGCAGATGATATTAAAACAGTTAAACTGTAATCAACGCTAGCATCGTAACAGTTGTATTATATTTTTCGTTTAAATGAGAACGTATATTTCTTTTTTTTTAAATTACTTCATTCCTTTTAAAGGGTTTTTGTCACGCGTCAATATTTCCCCTAACCAAATCCTTACTCAGACATCTAAATTAAGATTCAGACCTGCGCATGCGCGTCTCCAGCGGGACGAGACGTCCCAATCTTTATTAAAACACCTGACAGGAAAATCCTTCGCAGTCCGGTCTCTACAGTGACCTATCAAAAGCCTCTTCCTTTTTCCCATCCTTCCTCCCTCCTCCATCCTAATCCTATCCATCCTATTCCCTTCTTCCCCAACCCTCCATCTCGAAGGACAACCAACCGAGAAGGGCAAATGATGAAGGGGGGAAGAACGGCCGTAAAAATCTTGACGATTCTGGCAAGGTGCTGGGAAATGCAAAAGTTGGAGGAATATTAGCGAAGTCTCCGGAGTTTGTTCGCTGCTTAACGTTCTACTCCTCTACTCCGGCGCCAAATTCCGCGTGTATCGACTCATCACATTCTCGGGAACTTTCTCTCTCTCTCTCTCTCTCTCTCTCTCTCTCTCTCTCTCTCTCTCTCTCTCTCTCTCTCTCTTGGGGGCGTGGGGAGAAGGGAGGGACGGAAGGAGATTCTGTGAAAAGTTGTAAAAGACTGAATTAGAAATCAGGATTTCCTCATCCGTTATAAGGAAAAAGACTTGAGTGACAATGATCGATTTATTTTAATTAATATTTTGGGAATGAAAAGATAGGAACTTTAGAAGATAACGGACAGGTTTACGAAAATATGTAGTAACTTAGAAAATTACATTCTTAAACATACCTTGAAAGATGTGTCTATGCTGTTTTTTTTATATTTTACGTTTTATGTTTTTTATTCAGTATTTCATATTCGATTATTTTCTCAGTGAAAGATGACAAACGTCGTTCCCTTAACAGACCCTAACTAATCCGAACTATACTCTGATGCAATG
>NC_089762.1:42820890-42825890 GCF_040412425.1 Macrobrachium rosenbergii | reverse complement strand
CTCGTTCTTATTCTTCCCCATACTTCTTCTTCTTCTTCTTCTTCTTCTTCTTCTTCTTCTTCTTCTTCTTCTTCTTTGCACCTCAGATGGAAACCAATCGAAATCCAAGCCTTCTTCTTCTTCATCTTCTTCTTCTTCTTCTTCTTCTTCCTTTTCTTCTTCTTCTTTGCACCTCAGATGATAACCGACCGAAGGGGATAGGGTGCTTGCGGGGTGGCGGGGGGGGGCCGCGGAAAAATGACGGAAAATGTCAATAAAAATTTTTACGATTATGGCAAGGTGCTGGGGAGTCGGAAGTTGGCTCAGAATATTAGCGAAATTCCTCTCGCTGGTCACCACTTAAAATTCGACCCCGGTGTAAACTTCGGAGTGAGCCATCACTCCACGAAAAAAGATAGGGAAAAAGTTCTTTCTGTAGGGAAAAACTAAGAAGAAAAGAAGAAAGCTCTTTTGGTAAGAAAAGAGGATCCACATTTTTTTTATTGGCCGTCGGAAACGTCATATTAAAACGAAGTAAATTTATGACGTTATTGTCAGGTTCAAGCAAAAAAAAATAAGAAAAAAGTTCTTTCTGTAGGGGAAAACTAAGTCGAAATAAAAAAAAAAGCTCTTTCTGTAATGAAAAGATCAACATTTTCTCACTGGCTGTCAGAAACGTCATATCAAACTGAAGGAATTTTATGACGTTATAGTCAAGTTCAAGCAAAAGAAAAAAAAAAGTAAAAAAGTTCTTTCTGTAGAGAAAAACTAAGAAGAAATGAAAAATGTTCTTTTTGTAAGAATAGAGGATCAATGTTTTTTTTTATTGGCCGTCGGAAACGTCATATCAAAACGAAGGAATTTTGTGACAAAGTCAGGTTTAAGCGAAAGAAAAAAAAAGAAAGGAAAAAAGTTCTTTCTGTACGAAAACTAAAAGGAAATGAAAAAAAAAAGGTCTTTTTGTAAGAAAAAGAAGACCAACTTTGGCAAATTATCTTAACAATTTTAAAGACTCATTTCAACTATATTCAGATTCATTGTGAATATTTTATGTGTAAATATTATATTCACGCCGAATATTAGCAAAGTTACACCAGAAAATGGAAGCGAAGTGAAGAAGTGTATGAATATTTTTTAAATGACTTTTTCTTTATAATCTTTAGTGAAATTATATATTTCATTAAGCATAACGTTTGCATTATAACAATCATAAAATACGTACTCAACATTTTGAATACACCCGAAATAACATTATTTGTGCTTATGCAAATGAGATGGGATATCAGCGTTTGTGATTCCAGATTCTAAATTCTTTTTTATGAAAAGGGACAGTGCTGCTCTCTCTCTCTCTCTCTCTCTCTCTCTCTCTCTCTCTCTCTCTCTCTCTCTCTCTCTGGAACCGAGATACCATCAGGCTCAATACGGCCTTCCCATTTCTCCATTTCAGGTAGCTCCCCCTCCCTCCAACCCAGCCCTCTCCAACACCCCCACCCCCCCTCCACCCGCCACTCCCGAGTCCCACGAAACTCCTCAAGTTCCTTCAGTCTGAAGTCCCGGTTCCTTCATATCCTTCACCGGGTGGAAACGAGAGACAAGGGACGCGTAGGATTGGAGGCAGTAGGGCCTTCGTCTGGCCCGGCAGGATAACGGAGTCCTATTTGTGTGAGTGTAATCTCCTGCTTAAATGACCTTCTCGGTTTAATTAGTCAGGCAGAATAACGCCTAATCTCTCTCTCTCTCTCTCTCTCTCTCTCTCTCTCTCTCTCTCTCTCTCTCACTTCATTAATCTGGCTTAGCGTCATCAAGGTATCAGGCGCTCCTTCAAGGAGAGAGAGAGAGAGAGAGAGAGAGAGAGAGAGAGAGAGAGAGAGAGAGAGAGAGTCATCAAGGTATCGGGCGCTCCTGAGAGAGAGTCATTAAGGTATCAGACGCTCCTTCAAGGAGAGAGAGAGAGAGAGAGAGAGAGAGAGAGAAAGAGAGAGAGAGAGGGAGAGAGAGCAGTGTAACAGACTACATAAAGCTTTTATGTGACGTTATTCCTGTCTGCTCTGTGATGATAATGACAGTCGGAATGATGATTATGATGAAGACGTCTGGACCAGGATAATGACATGATGATGTAGGATATTTTCCTATGGGGGAAGGGGTTTGGGATTCTTGTCGTTGTGTAAAGGAGTTTTTCTCTTTTAGTGACAAGTTGCTCTAGAAATTGTTTTAACAGTTTTTTTGGGAAGTCTTTGTGCTTTGTAAATGTAGAATATATATATATATATATATATATATATATATATATATATATATATATATATATGTATGTATGTATGATATATGTATATATATATATATATATATATATATATATATATATATATATATATATATATATATATATATATATATATATATATATTAATAATCTTTGCAGGCATCAGCATAATACATAATTTATGAGTTAAGGATAAACTCTTTTCTTTTAGCTAATGGATAAAAAGCTTTGGAAAATGGTCATCGACTAGTTGCACTGTTAAGAAAGACGATGAATACACTAAATGCTTCTGATTTCTTAGAAAACGTTGTCTTTTTTTCTTATTAAAATGAACGATCTCAGGACTTGGCCACTCAAGAAGTTCAGTATGCTATGTGCGTTGAAATATTTGTTCTTTACAATAAACAAGTAAAAAATGCGCCGAAGTTTCTTCGGCGCAATCGAGTTTTCGGTACATCGTATAATCAAGGCCACCGAAAAGCTCTGTCTGTCGGTAGTCTCGGTATAATGCTGTATGAACCTCGGCCCGGTGGTAGCCTGTCCTATATCGTTGCCAGAAGAACGATTATGGCTAACTTTAACCTTGAATAAAATAAAAACTACTGAGGCTAGAGAGCTGCAATTTGTTATGTTTGATGATTGGAGGGTGGATGATCAACATACCAATTTGCAGCCCTCTAGCCTCAGTAGTTTTTAAGATCTGAAGGCGGACAGAAAAAAGTGCGGACAGAATATAGTGCGGACGGACAGACAAGCCTGGCACAACAGTTTTATTTTAAAGAAAACTAAAAATGATTCTTTCTCGTTCTAAATAAATTTGCAATATTTATTTATATACAATTCAAACTTTGGTGTATGACTCGATCGTGATTAAAAAATAACTATGAATAGTACTGTATGATAACGTCATTGTTTCAGTTTTAAACCAAAGCGACGTTGAAGAAAGCTGGGGATTTTGCTGGCAAGCAAATCATTAGTGCTTTTAATCGACGAAAATAAAAGACTAAGAATGGCTGAAGTTTTGATAAGTATCTTGAATAATTTCCCTCAGGAAAAACTTTGTGCAGTCCATCTACATCGCACAATCTTTGAAAGTTCTGAGAATTTCCTTGAAGTAGTTACATTATTAACATTCTCTCTCTCTCTCTCTCTCTCTCTCTCTCTCTCTCTCTCTCTCTCTCTCTCTGTGTGTGTGTGTGTGTGTGTGTGTGTGTGTGTGCTTGTGTGTGTAGCACAGCCATGACTATCATCACAGAGCAGAGAGGCATTACATCACATAAAAGCTTTGGAGTCCTCTGCCCTCTCTCTCTCTCTCTCTCTCTCTCTCTCTCTCTCTCTCTCTCTCTCTCTCTCTCTCTCAGCAACGTCTGATACCTTGATGACGCTAAGCCAGATTAATGAAGTGAGAGAGAGAGAGAGAGAGAGAGAGAGAGAGAGAGAGAGAGAGATTAGGCGTCATTCTGGCTGACTAATTAAACCGAGGAGGTCATTTAAGCAGGAGATTACACACACACACAGGACTCCGTTATCCTGCCGGGCCAGACGAAGGTCCCACTGCCTCCAATCCTACCCGTGTCTAGTCTCTCGTCTCGACTCGGTGAAGGATATGAAGGCGTCAGGACTTCAGACTGAAGGAACTTGAGGAGTTTGGAGCCGGGAAGTGGGGGAGAGGGGAGGGGCCTTGGTGATGTTGGAGGGTGACTGGTAGGGGGTGGTTAGTTAACTGAAATGGAGAAATGGGAAGGCTGTATTGCTCGTGATGGCATCTCGGTTTCACAGAGAGAGAGAGAGAGAGAGAGAGAGAGAGAGAGAAATAGGTGTGATGGAAGACATAATAAAAAGAATAATTATTCTTGAGTAAGCATCGTTATGGAACAAGGTCTGAGACCATTTGCATAATTAACAAATTTTCAACGTTACAGATTGACCATAGGTGTAAAACACATCCCGCTAAGAGAAGACGAGAGTCTCTCTCTCTCTCTCTCTCTCTCTCTCTCTCTCTCTCTCTCTCTCTCTCTCTCTCTCTTTGTATATGTGTGTATGTGTCTTCCTCACAAGGAATCAGTGAGATCCATTGTATCATGGAATTAGAGAACTTAGACATGTTTCTCTAGTGCTAATTAGATTAGAATATCATTAGAGCCCTTTCTACATGAACAGGTTATTCACCCATTATAGTTTGAAATCTGTTAATAAGGAGCATGACAAGATTCAGTAAATCTTAATGATGGAAATCACGACCTAATAATGGAAAATCATTGTGCAAGCTTTGGTAATAATCTAAGATTGTGAGACCCATATATAATGCACCTTATATACAATATATCATGAATATATCTTTTAAACAATATACCTTGAATATACCTTATAGACATAGTATATATACCATGACTATACCTTAAAATGACATCTAGAACAGACTTTCAGCTCAGTAGAGAGAAGCAACAGATGATTGATATGATGTTTAGCAGTCTTACAGTATTATGTTGATCCTACTGCCAGACATCTGCAAAGATGTGTGCAATACTCCAAAACCCCAGGGGTTATTTTCCAATATTCCACAGAACCCACAACCAGACCCTTGAAATGCAATAACTGATACATTAGATCAGAACTGTCTGCAGTGAACTGTAGGCTTTACTTCAGGTTCTTTGCAGCGTCCATCAGCCCCCAAGCTGCGAGTTCTTTCATACCTTTTACTGTACCTCCGTTCGTTTCTCCTATTTCGACCTTACTTTCCACCCTCTCCTAACAT
>NC_089762.1:42743390-42815890 GCF_040412425.1 Macrobrachium rosenbergii | reverse complement strand
AGCTGAGAAAATTGGTCAGATTTGTCTTATGCTGAGAATGGAAAAAGCCCTCTCGTATATTCTCATATATCAGAGTTTTATGCCAATTGTACCGGAAATAGAGGCATTATTGTTCTAGAAGCATTTCATAACAATGAATTCAAATGTAAGAGAATCTCTATTGAGAGCATGTGAGTCGATGGAGCTTTATTTCTCTAATTCTGAAAATCATTCTACCCACGTGAATCAGTACAACAGTGGCCTTTGCTTGCCAAGTTAAGTAATAGACCACCTACCTACCCACCAGTGGATTTCTTTCACGTATTTCAAAGTTGTCCTTTGTTAAAATACACTTTTACGCGGCGCGCGGCAAAAGTTTAGTTTTCAATTCGTGCGAGAGCCTCCGCTTTCCATTTTGATTGCTCATGTACCGATTTTTTTCATTCCATTTTTTACCCCATCTCTGCGCAAAACGTTGCGATATTTTTCTACCTGTCACCAGCATCATATGCAATGCGATACGGCAACCGAGTCATTTAAATGGAAAGAACAAAATTCTGGGTTTGACCCCACGATGCCTAAATCATTTTTGTTTATTTTGCAAGTCACAACTTATGTAAAAAAAAAAGTTATTGAAAATCTTAGGGTTGTAAGTAATAAGAAAGTCATCGGCTAAGTGGATGAATAAGGGTAACTGTATACTTATTTCGATTATGATCACAATAAATGGGAAGTTTTGTAGTGTGCGAAAATGCGTGAGAAAGTACATGAAAACTTTAGGTTGTAGAGTAGTTACTGATAAAGTCAATAGGTTAATTGATTAGGAAGAATAAATGCTAACTTATTTTTGTCATGATCTCAAAAAAGTGGGAAATTTTCCTGTGTACGATAAGTGCGCAAGAAACTACGTAAGTAGAAAATCCGGCTAGAGTATAAACGAAGACAAAGTAGTGATGAAACAAGCTAGTAATAGTTGTTATCAAAATTGGAGACAAAAAAAAAAAAAAACATAAAAAGTGCGCCGAAGTTTCTTCAGCGCAATCCAGCTTTCTGTACAGCGTATAATCAAGGCCACCGAAAATAGATCTATCTTTCGGTAGTCTCGGTATAATGCTGTATGAGCAGGCGGCCCATGAAACTGTAACCACGGCCAGGTGGTGGCCTGGCCTATATCATTGCCAGACGCACGATTATGGCTAACTTTAACCTTAAATAAAATAAAAACTACTGAGGCTAGAGGGCTGCAATACGGTACGTTTGATGATTGGAGGGTGGATGATCATCATACCGATTTGCAGCCCTCTAGCCTCTGTAGTTTTTAAGATCTGAGGGCGGACAGAAATAGTGCGGACAGAATAAAGTTCGGACGGACAGACAAAGCCGGCACAATAATTGTCTTTTACAGAAAACTAAAATCAGATTAAGATTAATACTATTTGCCAGAGAGAGCTTAAACCTTATTTGGGGGTGTTTAAGAATACATCTGACGTCCAGTTAAAAATAACAACTTACAGATTCCCCTCAAAACGATTTAGCCCAAGAGGAATTCAACCTCCTTTCCTACAATACAATGCAAAATGCCCACACAAGCCTTCTCAGAATGCTTGTGTGGGCACGAGTGTAGGATGATACTCATTGTAGATGAATGTTGTGCCTTTATCATAGGTCAAGATATGCCCATACAGATTTAATAGGCTTTCCTAATTTCCCCTTCACTATTGATTTTATGTAGGCGCTCATCTCAGGAAGGGGTGAAAATAGGGACGTTTCCTGAGAAAACGGCATCTTGGATGAACTTAAAAGATTACCTAAGTAAATAACTTACAGCAATAAGGAGGTTCAAACTTTGTTAATATAATAAATACTGCATATGTGTATGTATTATATATATATATATATATATATATATATATATATATATATATATATATATATATATATATATATATATATATATATATATATATATATATATATATCGTACATTTCCTTCCGAGCACTTCTTGTTCCAAATTAATATTTCCCTTTCTGAACAACAGCAATATATTTATATATGAAAACTGAAACCTATTTTATATGCACATATGCAAATCAGTCAAAAAAAAAAATACCGCAAAACTCATGCATATGTTTTGCAAGCATAAAAATGTCACATAAAATATTCGGGAATGTTTGTGAACAAAAAAAAAAAAAAGACAGAAAAAGATAGAAAATCAGAAGCCTGGGACATCTCTTAGTGGGTTGCTCGTTGTATACATCAATCTGCTTGTAATTCATGAGGCAGCCAACGCTCACCTCCGCCATTGCGTCATGTGAAATGAACATAACTTTCATTTTGCATTTGAAATGGAAGGAGAAACAACTTTTCTCAAAAGCTTGCTTTGGGATGGACACAGAGGTCGCTGTTTGGTGCATAAGAGAGCTTTAATAAAGTAAGTTAAAAAATGTATTGAGTTTTAAAAATGGTATTAATTAATTAAGTCAATAAAAAATGTATTGAGTTTTAAAATTGGTGCATAAGAGAGCTTTAATAAAGTAAGTTAAAAAATGTATTGAGTTTTAAAAATGGTATTAATTAATTAAGTCAATAAAAAATGTATTGAGTTTTAAAATTGGTGCATAAGAGAGCTTTAATAAAGTCGATAAAAAAAGTATTGAGTTTTAAAACTGGTGCATAAGAGAGCTTTAATAAAGTAAATGAAAAAATGTATCGAGTTTTAAAAATGGTATCATTTATTTAAGTCAATAAAAAATGTATTGATTTTTAAACATTTTATTTTTTAATTAAAATAAATGAAAAAATTTATCGAGTTTTAAAAATTATATTTATTTAAGGTAATTAAAAGTGTATTGAATTTTAAAAATTCTATTTTTTGGTTAAAAAGAATAAACCAACAAATGCACTGACACGCAGTATTTAACAGAGCGAGTTTGCAATCTGGTATGTTGGTAAAAAGTTTAACAATAAAAATTTTATATATATATATATATATATATATATATATATATATATATATATATATATATATATATATATATATATATATATATATATATATATATATATATATATATATATATATATATATATATATATGTATGTATATATATATATATATATATATATATATATATATATATATATATATATATATATATATATATATATATATATATATATATAAATTTCTGACTGACATAAGGATCAGACAGGTCTTTCAACTGAAAGACAAGACCGCTGCCCAACCAAGCCACGCAAGTCACAAAAAGAAGTTGGAATCTAAGTATCATTGTACCTAAGGCTTTACAGTGGCTTGGTTGGTGGCGGTCTTGTCTTTCAATTGAAAGACCTGGGTTCGATCTTGATGTGAGTCAGAAATGTATTTCTGTTCCACACGTGATTGTGTGTTGATTATTTCTATATATATACATATATATATGTGTATACATATTCAGACATATACACATATATATACATACTGTATATATATACACTATGTATTGTTAAACTTTAGAACAACATTCACCGTAGATTGTGGTTGTTTTTCTTGCTATTTCTGACTCTTGCTAATCGCCTTAAAAGCGTATTTTTGGTGTCAAAAGCCTTACAGGCGTTTTCAGAAACTGCAATTTAATGGCTGTTGAGGTGAATAACTCTAAATGTATAACAATACAAATTCAGACACTTCCAGCTTGCCAAATAGGAAGTTATTTATTGATAAGTTGCAGGTGAATAATTCTTAACATATAACAATAGGAAATTGAATACTTCTGCTTTGCTGAATATAAATAACTTTATATTGATGTTTACTTTCATCAGACACTCTTGTTTGAATCTTCTCCAAATTGCTCTTTGGAAATGAAATACTTTCATTTTGATTTATATAATGGTCTTATTGATAGTAAATACTGTATATAGAAGGTGAAGAATGATGTATTTACTTATCTAACTGAATTCCTTTTGTGTATTTCATTAATTACCAAATTCTCTTATTTGTTTATGTTGCGCCCATGAAATAAAATACTTGAGTTTTACTTTGTGGAATGTTCTTATTGATGGTAAATACACATAAGTGTGATGTATTTACTCAGTATTTCATTGCTTATATACCTGAACTCCGTTTTATATATTGCAATAATTTCCAAATACTCTTTTTCTATCTAATGCTATTAGGAAATAAAATACTTCAATTTTGATTTATATAATGTTCTTATAGACGGTAAATACATACACAAATGATGTATTTATTCTGTATTTCTCCGCTTATGTACCGGAATTCCTTTTGATATATTTCACTAACTACCAAATTATATCGCTCCTAGGAAATAAATCACTTCAAATTGCTTTATATGATGTTTTTTATTGATGGTAAATACATACAAGAATGATATATATACTCTGTATTTCTTTGTCGATATACTGAAATTCCTTTCGTATATTTCAGTATTTAATATAGTACGCTTATTCATTCACTGTCCGCAAAATACACACTAGAATGATGTATTTACTGTGTATTTCCCTGCTTATCTATTCTTTCCGTATATTTCAGTATTTAAAAGCTTACGCTTATTCATTCACTGTTCGCAAAATACACACAAGAATGATGTATTTACTGTGTATTTCTCTGCCTATCTATTCTTTACGTATGTTTCAGTATTTAAATATGGTACGCTTATTTCATTCACCGCCGCAAAATACACACAAGAATGATGTATTTACTGTGTATTTCTCTGCCTATCTATTCTTTACGTATGTTTCAGTATTTTAAAATCCGCTTATTTCATTCACCGCCCGCAAATCCTTTCCGTGCAGCGCCATTCTGGACATCGACGAGAGCTAATTACATTTTTCAGTCGTACAATGTCACAATTATGGCTACGTAAAAAGCTTCATTAGACTCCGAATCGCATGAAAAAAATATATATATATAAAAAAGCATAAAATCGAATTCCCGGTAGCAATTAGGAGCGTAAGCAAGAGAAATTTTAAAAAATTATTGTGTATTTTTTTATTTTATTTTCCTTGGCACGTTCCCTCTTTTCCGTTCAGAAGCGGGAGTGATTTTGGTGTTACGTTAATTGTAAGGACAGAGGCTGCTTACTGCCGTGATCTTCTCTTTTATACATAGACATACACGCATATATATATATGTATATGTATTATGCAAACATATATATATATATATATGTAAATATACATACATATATGTGTATATATATATGTATATATACATACATACATATATATATATATATATATATATATATATATATATATATATATATATATATATATATATATTCATGCATTGCGTCACAAATAACTCATTGAAATCGGGTTACTTTTTACTTAATGAATATTCTCAGCATGCTAAAACGTAATTAAATATACACCCAGGAGAATGGATTTTGGTTTATCTGCTGTAAAAGGCTGCGCATGCGTGCAGAGTATAGATATAAATAAGCTAAAAGAATATTATTTTCGTAGCTCCCTTAATCGGATTTAGTTATAACTGAGCCGGTGTTGAGAGAGGTTATCATAGCTTCATTGCATGATAAGTTTAGATCCAACACGCACACACTAATAATATATATATATATATATATATATATATATATATATATATATATATATATATATATATATATATATATATAGGATGGATGGTTGGCAATCAACAGCCAAAATATAGCCGCAAGGAAGTTGCCACTCGTATTATTTCTATCCATTTAATGGTAATACCTTTCTCCTATCATTTGAAACCGAATATTTTATATTTGGTTTTAGCATACTGTTTTTAAGTCCGAGTCTTTTACGATGTTTTAAAGTATTTGTATATATATTTTACAGCTTTGATAGTGAGGCTGGGCCTGAAGTGTCTTCCTGAAGTTCCCTATGGCTGTGTATATATATATATATATATATATATATATATATATATATATATATATATATATATATAGAGAGAGAGAGAGAGAGAGAGAGAGAGAGAGAGAGAGAGAGAGAGAGAGAGAGAGAGAGAGAGAGAGAGAGAGAGAGAGAGAGAGAGAGGTCCTTGATCGTTAGCGTGAATATTAATTCATAACCATCCAGTCTGTTGAAACTGACATGAAGAGGTTTGATGATGAAAACAGACTTTTATTCTCCAGATAGATTATTCCCATTTTTTTATTCTCCGTTTTTATCAGAGGATAATACAACGCGTGTTATTAATCAAGAGTTTTTAAAAAATAGCCTAGATGATGCGGACTGAATATGCCGAGTTTTAGAGCCACGATAAGCTAGTTAAATGTTAATTTATGAAAGGTTTATAGGAGCAGTTGTTATAGGAGTTTAATGTTAATTTATGGGAGGTTTATAGGAGCAGTTGTTATAGGAGTTTATAGGAGTTAAATGTTAATTAATGAAAGGTTTATAGGAGCAGTTGTTATAGGAGTTGATAGGAGTTTAATGTTAATTTATGGGAGGCTTATAGGAGCAGTTGTTATAGGAGTTTATAGGAGAGTTTAATGTTAATTAATGAAAGGTTTGTAGGAGCAGTTGTTATAGGAGTTTATAGGAGTTTAATGTTAATTTATGGAAGGTTTATAAGAGCAGTTGTCATTTTTTTTTTCAATAGAAACATAGACATTTGTTAAGTATACAAAGGGAATTTTGAACAGCTGCCATTACAAAATACTAAGATTAATTGCTGGGAAGGTAAGGGTAGATCATGTTATGAATACAAGTTTCAGTTATCATATATTGAATTCAAATACGCCTATATTTTCCTTCTTGTGGCCAGGTCGGTAACGCGACCTACCTCGTTCTGACACTCCGGATGCGAGTTCGAATCCTGCTAAGATCCCCAAAATCCCTTCTCATTCCTGCATTTGGATCTAAGGCTTTGTAGCGACAAGCCCATCTAAAAATAGTGTGAAGAATTCGAGAAGCCATGATGGCATTGTGGTTATATTACAATAGCATACGTATCTGGCCAAAGGTGACCTCAGGTTCTAATGTACATAATATATTCATTTCCGAACAAAGATCTCTATTGATTTTCGCCCGCTCCCTCTCGTCTCTAGAGATCTCCAGGCCCTTACGCCTCTCAAACAAACTTGCCCTTATGAAAAAGGAAAGGAAAAAGAAGAAAAAGAAACAAAGAGGGCGTGTCTACGCATAGCAATTCGGTAAGCAGCCATCTGCATCCGCTGCTGATCGATAACTGTTGAACTTTGTCCTTAAGTTTTTTTATTTATTTTTTTTATGGTAGGGAGTTACGCCTCGAGTTACTGTTTTGAATAATGGCCTTTAAGTATTATGCCTGTAGAGGCCATTTTTACGCAAAGAGGTGATTTATATTTGTATAATATATATATGAATGTATTTTTCTTTACTTCAATCTTATGAGTGTTCTGTGAGGTTTAAAAGGCGCATAAGAATGCTATTAGCGTGACAAAATCATATATTTCGATTGACAATGCTTAAGTCATGATCGCATTCACCTGTAATCAGAATATATATATATATATAATATATATATATATATATATATATATATATATATATATATATATATAAATATTTATGTATATATACATATACATATATATATATATGTATATATATAAATATTTATGTATATATATATATATATATATATATATATATATATAACCAGCACACAATCACGTGTGGAACAGAAATATTTTCTGACTCATCAGGATCGAAACCCAGGTATTTCAGTTGAATGAAAGACGAGACCGCTGCCAACCAAGCGGTCTCGTCTTTCAATTGAAAGACCTGGGTTCGATCCTGATGTGAGTCAAATATATATATATAATATATATATATATATATATATATATATATATATATATATATATATATATATATATATATATATATATATATATATGTGTGTGTGTGTGTGTGTGTGTGTGTGTGTGTGTGTGTGTGTGTGTGTATGTGTGTGTGCGTACAAATTTATATCTATAAAACCACAATATTTTTTCCTTTTAGTTTTTAGGATATTCCAAAAAATTCTCTTTATCTCCATTTTTATGAGCTAACACCTGCCAAACACTTCATCTTTAAACGCGCTGATGTTTTGGAAGCTTAATTCAATCTTTAAATTAAAATCAAATTTTTCAATGAAATCACCGTTGAAGAAAATCCTTTTCAAAACGTTTAAAGACATATAATTGCACAACTACATTGAAAGTATCTCTGATACCGGTTGCGATTTAAATACAGGTATTATAACTACGGGTGTTTTTTTTATAAAATTCGCCTAAATATCAACTATTATGATTCATATTTTTTTTCAGTTGGTGAAATGCTATAAAAACGAGTTTTTTTTTTATGAGTGAATTTTAATTTCATGAAGTGTCATAATCTTTCACGATACCTGTTCAGTTCCATCAAAATAAATAGTTTGATAATTCTGATTTAAAAATGAACATTTTCAACGATTTCTACAAAAGTAATTGTATGGGAATAGACAGTACTTTTTCATTAGTGGAATATTTGATGCAGTTTTTAATTACTGCCAAAAAAGGGGATTTCTGTAGAGACGAATCAGCCTTATATTGAATATGGATTTTGTATTAAATGAAGAATAAGGTGACTGGCAGACAATGAGATACACAAATATTAGCGAGATAGAAATGATAAACAAAACAGCTTAAAAGGCAACAATTTAAAACGAGTAGATAGAAAAAAATACTGTTTTTCATTCTTATCAGAAAACTTAAGAGTAGACATTACCCTTTTCTTGTTCGTTTCTTCTCAAAACAAGTGAAAAATGCGCCGAAGTTTCGTCGGCGCAATCGAGTTTTCTCATCGTATAATCAAGGCCATCGAAAATAGATCTATCTTTCGGTGGTCTCGGTATAATGCTGTATGAGCCGGACCCATGAAACTTTGACCACTGGCCGGTGGTGGCCTATCCTATATCGTTGCCAGACGCACGATTATGGCTAATTTTAACCTTAAATAAAATAAATGCGGACAGAAAAAGTGAGGACAGAACAAAGTGCGGTTTGATGATTGGAGGCACAATAATTTTCTTTTACAGAATTTGCAAAAAAAAACTGTATTCTCTATTAAGATCTGAGGGCGGACAGAAAAATCTCCTCAGAAAAAGTGAGGACAGAACTTCTTGTGCATTATTCATCCGTAAACTCAGTGAATACTTTTGCAGAAACCTAAAAAAAAAAACTCTTCCGTATTACTCCTCTGTATATTTAACGAATACAGACCTCTTATGCATTATTCATCATATACTCATTGAATACTACTTCTCAAAAATTGTTCCATATTACTCATCGAGTAATACTTAACGAAAAGACCTCTCCGTATTCCTTCATCATATACTCAAAGAATTCTTCCTCTCCCGTGTTACTCATCAGATATATTAACAAATAATACCTACCAAAGACCTCTCCCGTGTTACTCATCCGTATACTCAACGAATTCCACCCACCAAAGACCTCTCCCGTGTTACTCATCCGTATACTCAACGAATTCCACCCATCAAAGACCTCTCCAGTGTTACTCATCCGTATATTCAACGAATTCCACCCACCAAAGACCTCTGCCGTGTTACTCATCCGTATATTCAACGAATTCCACCCACCAAAGACCTCTCCCGTACTACTCATCCGTATTTTCAACGAATTCCACCCACTAAAGACCTCTGCCCTGTTACTCATCCGTATATTCAACGAATTCCACCAACCAACGACCTCTTCCGTGTTACTCATCCGTATTTTCAACGAATTCCACCCACCAAAGACATCTCCAGTGTTACTCATCAGTATACTCAACGAATTCCAACCACCAAAGACATCTCCCGTATTACTCATCCGTACACTCAACGAATTCCACCCGCCAGCATCCAGGAACTCATCCACTTTTCACTCGAACGACATCAGATTACAAACCGGCCCGCCTCTCCGGCGTCCATGTTTACTCTCGGCCCAGCTGACTGACACATGTTTGACTTGACGATATCATAGTTTACAACTGTGAGACCGTGAACTCGGGAGACTTTGTTTGTTCGGTGACTTTGTTTGTTTTGCATTGACAATAAGGTGGCGGGGTATAATGGCTATATGCGTAGCATTCCATACGGAATGACATTCCCCATTTCCACTTCTCATTACTTCTTGGAATGAAGGCAAATATGGCGGTGGTTGGGTTCCCCAACTGTAGGCACGGTTCGGATTGTAATCCGGTTGGGAATACACCAATGGATTTATGACCAATTTTTGTATTTATCTATTATTATTATTATTATTATTATTATTATTATTATTATTATTATTATTATTATTATTATTATTGGAGAAACAAATCCACAGGTTTGTATGCGTACATATATTTAAAGATAAAACTGTACGGATAGTTTTCGGGGGAAACCGAACAGATTCCCGAAAGCTATCTGTGCAGTTTTATCTTTTAAATATATGTACATATACATAAATGTGGATTTGTTTCTCCATTTTAAGACTCATGGTACTATGAGTATTTTTTAATCTATTATTATTATCATTATTATTATTATTATTATTATTATTATTATTATTATTATTATTATTATTATTATTATTATTATTCAGAAGATGAACCTATGCATATGGAACAAGCCCACAACAGAGGCCATTGACATGAAATGCAACCTTTCTAAGAATGTGGTGTTCATTAGATAGAAGTAACTGAAGGTAATGGGAAATACGGAGAGAAGAGATCATTTATTAAAAAAGAAAAAAATAATTAACAAATTAGTAAATAAATAGGAAAAAAATATAAGCAAACTATTAAGATTATTCCTCAAATGTGTTTACAATTATCAACATCATAATATCAGCTGAGATATTTTTTACCTTCTTTAATAATATTTTTTTTCCATGTATATGAGTTAGACCTTAAGGCTGGAATCTAAAACAAAGATGTATTTGGAAAATGGTATACAGCCAATTGTATTAAGCCAGTTCTTGAGGGCTGTGATAGTTTTATTTGGTCTTCTGCAGTTATAATTCTGTCAAAACTGTCATTTGATTTTTCGTTTAAAAATATTAAATCATCAACTAAAACCTACTTTTGCCTTTGGAATTTTGGCAAAGAACGTAATTATACCATATTCTTGAATATAAAGTACCTTTGTTCTACACTGCCCTCTTTATGAAAATGACTGTAACCTATCGAAGCCAAATTGTATGATGACGTTTCAGAGCAAAAAAGAATTTGTAAGCTTAATTTCCCAGTGTTCTTCTGACTTCGAGTTAAAGAATAGTTAGTATTAGTAGTAGACGGGATTTGCCTTTGAAACGGCTCCCTTGCTCGTTCTGTTTTTCCTTTGCTTGTGCTTCTTGTGGGCCCCCGGAAACGAATTCTGTAAGAGTTCAGTTAGAAGTCACGCGGATGTCCTTAAGCTTTTGCGTCAAACTTCGTATAATCATGAATAAAAAAAAGGATAATTTTACCACAGTAGAATCCAAAAGCGCTCATGATGATCATTTCCGGATGCAAATTCGTGAGGAGTATGCTGGCATTGCACCAGCCCCGGTTTTTTTTTTTTTTTTTTTTGCCGTGCCGGTAGGTTAGGTTAGGTTAGGTTGGGTTGGGTTGGATTGGCCTAGGTTAAAGCAAAGTTCTCTCCGTAAATTGGGCTTGGGAAACGTAATGAGATTATTTTCAAGAAAATTCTATGGTTAGTTTTTAAGATATGGCGTCCCGCTTTTTTCAGGGAAAGGTCTCGTCACTCGGTTACATCTCGAGAAAGTGCTTCCCGGATCTGCCTCTCTCATTTTTCTTGAGCAGTTACCGCTTTACATTGATTGTGATACACTGGAGCAATTCAAAAACGAACGATTGGAACATTCTGAGCGCTATACCCACTCACATTCATACAAAGACGAGATCAAAGAACTGAAAATATACGTACGAAAGAGTTCTCCTGGATAACATCGTTTAAAAATGTAAATCCTGTTCTTTGTATGTTTTTCCATTTTTCCCTGCATCATCAAAAATTATTTACTTCAACGCTTTGACAGTATAAAGAGATATCCGTGGAAATCATTATTTCAATTGATTGAGCAAGGTAATAGTAATATGTGATAGAAACATTATTTCTTATGGCAAAAATGATAAAACTTCCTGATCTTCACAGTATTAAAATGGTTTCGTTTCACATGTATTACAGCTTCATACAAGCAATTATAAATCATTTATACAGATCACAGTGATGATTATACACATGTGAGCATTCAGGAAAATGCAAAGAAACATCCAGAGATAACACGAAAAAGATTCGTTGACTGCAAAATAAAAATGTCGTGGACCCTTAATATAGCTCTCGTTGTATACATGTATACATTTTATTGCTGACAATGCATCAGGCAGCATGCCCTCGTCTATTCACAGATGAAGTAAGAAATACAGATAAATTTTAGGAAGAAGAAATAGAGAAACGAGCTTTCACAAGTGAGGTGATGTACGAAAAGGAAATTGGAAGGATAATGCTAATGAATTACGAGTGAGTAATTGTTTATTTCATACAAGGAAAATTGTCTTTGATGGAGATCTTTCAGTGATGAGACAAGTAAGTTTAATTAGTGTAAACGCAAACACACACACTCACACACACATATATATATATATAATCAGTAAACTACAAACGTCCTTTAATATCCAATTCGCTCTGCCTCGGAAATAATATATTTTCATATATGTTACCGAAAGGGAATTTTTTAGTTGATAATAAGTTCGTCGTCCCTTGGGCTCGAACCAACGAAGGACAAGAACTCAGGACTACAGTGGACGCCTTAAACCACACGGCCAAAAATTCCCCTTCGGTAACATGTATGAAAATATATTATTTCCGAGGTAGAGCGAATTGATATTAAAAGACGTTTGTAGCTTACTGATTGTATATGAATCACGGTGATGGTGATGTGATATAAAGTCATATATATATATATATATATATATATATATATATATATATATATATATATATGTTTATATATATATATATATATATATATATATATATGTGTGTGTGTATATGTATATATATATATATATATATATATATATATATATATATATATATATATATATATATATATATATATATATATAAGGAGACACTGACCTTGGTCTTGTGATATCCTGTGCCCTAGGTTAGGTTAGGTCAGGTTAGGGTATATCCCTTAATTTGCAATTATCGTATTTTTATTTTTTTTTTTTTTGTTTTGCTTGGGGTCGCAACCGAGTCCTTGTATAGCCACAGAGACCACCAGATTACACATTTATCAGTAACGATAATTGTTAAGTATAACAATATCTCTAGAACTCGAATACTTAGATTAGACCTACATGATTTCAACTAAGATTCCAGTTCACGGAAAAACATTCAAACTGACCTGGATTAAACATTGTTAGGCCTTTTGTTTATCCAAAGTAGAGTACAAACACACGGAGGTAAACAAGTATAATGAGATACTGATTCAGTCTGGGAACTGGCAATGTTTATATGCTCGGAATCCCTCTCATTTTTCTTTACGAATACTGGCGAATATCAACCCACCTGTGCAGCTGCCTTCTAGTGCATTGAATATTCAAATCATCTGCAACAAAAGCCATTGAATATGGCGTCCTAGATAACTCACATTTCACGTTTGAGTTTACTCCGCTGTTTTCCAATAAGGGGAAAAACACTTGACAGAAAATGTCCTCTATGATGGATGGTTGTATATATTGGCAAGACGGGGAAGGGGGTCAGATATCACCTAGTGGAACATCAGTTGTTTTTTTAAGCTTCATTTTTGTTCTAGTCATACTGTATTTATACTGCATGTTAGTCACCTAAGCAGGGCTGACATAATTAGAGAAATAATTGAGCACCTTTTCTAAAATTTCAAATTTCCTTCGCTCATTTCGAGCGAAGCGAAGCGTCGTGAACGCTCTTTGATAAACATTGTAGTAAATTGTTCGTTACTCTCTAATTGGTTTGTGGAAATCGCTCTAAATTCTATTTGTTGGCTTAAATTATTTCTGATTTTCATCTCGACTTCCCTTTCACGGTTAAAATCCAATTACGGAGGGGCTTTCTTCCAGTGTTATTCTAGATTCGGATCTTGCTTTATTGATGCCCGATCAAATTAAATCCGGACTTTGTTACCATATTTCATATCGATTCAGTTCAGTCTCAAAGTGGAAATTAATTTAATCCCCTCCAATATAGCTCTGTTATTGTTTTGTTTCCATTATTTGTTTATTTATCTATTTTTGGAGTGGAGATTGATGGCAGATTATCTTGAAAGAGTCTCGGTATACTAATTGGTGATTTTAAAATCAGTGAAACCTACTGTAGACTTATAAGTGGGTTGCGCGAGGATCTTTCAGCCCTCAAGACAGATCTATCTCTACCCTCAAAGTTGAAACTTTTTGCTCAATAGGTCTTTTGCCTTCTTTCTTAGACAGAAAGAGGGAAAAAGGCCTATTAAGCAGAAAGTGTTAAGTTCAAGAAAAGTTCCAGATTTGCGTCAGGAAAGCTGAGAGGTCTTCATGCAACTCAGTTATAAATCTAGGTTTGACCAAAATTAGATACAGGATTGAGAAACATATCGATCTATCTCCTTTTCAGTTGCACAAAAAATTACTACACTTAGATTTTTTAAAGACACTGTACTGGGCAGGTTTCCCTATTGGGGTCTTAGGTCTTGCAGCCAAGTACAGCTTGACTTAAAATAATAATAATAATAATAATAATAATAATAATAATAATAATAATAATAATAATAATAGTAATAATAATAATAATACACTGTTCTGTCAGTTTTTTTCCTTCTCTTTTTTTCTCAAAGGTTAAACATCCCTTAAAACATAAGACTCCCTCACATTAAGAATTAATACGCACAGTAGGTCTATTTTCTCTTCACCATCTTGCAATGACGTCACTTTGTGACGTCATAATCAGATGATAATTCAAGCCTGCTGTTTATCTTTCCTAAAAAAACTAAGGTATATTCTGCAGGTGCGTTACCTTAAGCATCATAATTAGATTTTATGTACACGGCGAAGTAGGCGTTAAAAACCTTCCCAGCTCATGGAAATCTAGTTAGTTTTCTGTAAAAGAAAACTATTGAGATGGCTTTGTCTGTCCGTCCGCACTTTTTCTGTCTTCCATCAGAGCTTAAAAAGTACTGAGGCTAGAGGGCTGCAAGTTGGTAAGTTGATCTTTCACCCTCCAATCATCAAACATACCAAATTACAGCCCTCTAGCCTCGGTAGTTTTTTTTATTTTATTTAAGGTTAATGTTAGCCATAATCGTGCGTCTGGCAACGCTATAGGACAGGCCAGCACCGGGCCGTGGCTGAAAGTTTCATGGGCCTCGGCTAAGAGTTTCATGGGCCGTGGCTGAAAGTGTCCTACAGCATTATATGCTTTACAGAAAACTCGAGTGCGCCGAAGAAAATTCGACGCATTTTTTACTTGTTTTTTTTTTTTTTTTATTATATCTAGTTTTTTTTACGTTGGTTCATAAAGCAATTCCCAAAGCATTATGCTTTTGATGTATAATTTTTAAATAAAATATCATTTAATGGAAACTGTTATTTTTCAGTAGGTTAATTCAAACTATCTGAACTAACTATGATCTAAAACTCTTCATCTTCAGGAGCTGGCCTGGCCCGGGCTGAGGGTATGAATTCCCATCCTCCATCATTCACTGGGTTCGCCATACATGAGGGCAACTTATTTCTTGCAGATTTCCTTTTAAATTGTTCTCGTAATTTCCGTTGGCAAAGTTATTATTAATCGCATTTCCTTTGTGGCGCTTTCAGCTAATTTCTGGTACCGCATTCAGCTGTGTGTAATTTCATCAGCTGGTACCGGACTCACGAACCCAAGTTAAATAATAAGTCCTGAAAATATAGACTCCTCGGCCTACCCAATTAAATACTTAATAAATATCGCCGTAGTATCTATCTTTATCTCGCAAAAAAAAACCCTTTCAGATACCCCGGATGCAGGTTCGAATCATGCCAATGACGTCAGAATTTCTTTATATCTTGCATTTGGATCTCAGGCTATGTAGTAACGAGCGTACTCCCAAAAAATGTGAAGAATTCGTCGAGAGGGTGAAAGGGCATTGTGGTTTTACGATTATATACGTATCTGGTAAAAGTGACCAGTAGATTCTGTGATATATATATATATATATATATATATATATATATATATATATATATATATATATATATATATATATGTATGTGTGTGTGTGTGTGTATTTATATATATATATATACATATTTATATATATATATATATATATATATATATATATATATTAAGATTATTTCTTCAAATGTCTTTACGAAAAACGTATCTCATACATAAATCCGTAAGAACACCTGTATGTATAAAGATACATCCTTGAACAAAATATTGAAGCGCTACTGTACGTTTTACATCACGCGCTGCCGTTAAGGTCCTAAATCCCCAATCATATTTTACTAGTATAAAACTGTACCCCATGAATAACATTTTAGTATTCAAATTCATATACAGTATGAATAATATATATATATATATATATATATATATATATATATATATATATATATATATATATATATATGTATTTTAAAGTCATTCTCCTGCCTTAACTTAAAAAAAGTTAACCTATCTCCTAGTTTCCATTTTTTATTTCTTAAATTCCTTTTTATCTGTTAAATGGCTTACTCATGTTGGAGTCATCAGAATTAGGCTTTCAATTTCTTTTTCCTTTATCCAGGTGGATATTTGAAAAATGGTGCGGCTTTTTTCCTAAACTCCGTATTACAGCTATCTGTATTCCAGGGGCGAGCTGTGGGTTGGGAAATGTGCCCTATACTGAGCATTATAAATAGATAGATTTGTCAAAGGGACAAAGTATTCAAGATAACCACTTTTTTCACAGTGACATTTTTGTCTTATTTTACCTTATTTCTGGGCAGTTCTTGTAGATGGTTTCATTGTATTGAATATTATCATGTATTAACATTTTCGTCTTTTTTGGTAAACGGTTTCATTGTAATGAATATCATCATACATAAAATGTTATTCTTTTTTTTTTTACGTATTTCTGGGCAGTTCTTGTGAACTATTCCACTGTTTTGAATATTATCCTCTATTAACATTTTCGTCTTTTTTGACATATTTCTGGGCACTTCTGGTAAACGGTTCATTGTAGTCAGTATTATCATATATTAACATTTTCGTCTTTTTTGACATATTTCTGGGAAGTTCTTGTAAACATTTTCATTGTAGTGTTTATCATTTATTATATTTACTGACATTTTCATCTTTTTCACATATTGCTGAGTATTTCTCGTTAGCTATTTCACTGTTGTGAATATTATCATGTTAATTACAGTTCATTTTGTGTCATTTACATATGTATAACGTCGGTAATTTCTGCCAGGGAAATAGAATTACTATTTAACCAGCTCCTCTGACAAATTTTGAAATTTGTTATATTACTTACGACTCTGTGAAATGTTTCTGATAAACAGCATCAGGCAACGTGGAACTAAACATTCGTTATATTCGTTCGTAAAAGAAAAATATATAAACATTTCTTTCACTATAGTATTGTTGTAGTAGGAACTCCTTTTCGTAATACAGTACTCGATTCCAGTTTATTGAACATGACGTTGCTAAGTGGAATATTATTAGCTTTTGGGAATTTTGTATTTCTTTATAAAAACTTTTCCCTATAAAGATATGGAAATACACTCAAATTGAATCACTTTCCTCTTATGTCCTGTTAAATATACGAATATCGCTACTGATATTCTTCGCTATTTATTTATATCTCGGTGCGTTTCATAAGTGGTAAGATTAAATTTTATTATTTGTACATCAATACACGTCTAATATTTGCTCACTTTTCCTGACTGCAGTGTTATTCAAGCGATGCTGATGGACAGAATAAACATCAGTGCTGAACTTCTCAGTTATTCTATATGATTTCGACAAGTGACTGACGGGTGACAAATGTTTTGCCTCCCTTAACACGAGGATAAGGGAACTAGCGTTTGGGATTAGTTTGTCGGTCACAGTTATGTAGAAATGTTTTGTGGCATTAATTTCTTTTATTATGTATTTCACCTATCCATAATTTTCATTTTTTTTTTATTTTTTATAATTTTTTTTCCCGTCGTACACTTCCAACTTTTGCCTGATAACACAATCTAATACCGTTGATGCTATATTGCCTCATTCAG
Organism: Macrobrachium rosenbergii; assembly: GCF_040412425.1. Lineage (NCBI taxonomy): Eukaryota > Metazoa > Arthropoda > Malacostraca > Decapoda > Palaemonidae > Macrobrachium > Macrobrachium rosenbergii. The sequence continues at coordinate 42,797,643 of NC_089762.1, read as the reverse complement.
AATAGATCTTGAATAACATCTTTACCGATTTCGTCCCCGCATCTGAAAGCTCTTGACATAATTTATTACCTCCTGCAACATAAACCTATATCCCCTGGTTCAGAAATACTAAGACCAAACTGAAGACAGGAAGTTGATATAGGTAACAGCCTTAAATCATATTGGTAAGATGCAACAAGTATGGAATGAGTTCACTAGATGTTGGCTGGACTTTTTTTTTTTTTTAGCTTTATGTGAAGTACAGGAGAAAGGGATGGAAATGGTGGGATAGAGAGACTGGGTGTGGATAGTGTGTACGTATGTTCATTCAGGAAATGGAATAGGGCAGTGGTTCTTATCCTTTTTACTAACACGCCCCCTCTAAGAGTTGGTCCTTCCCCCCACGCCCCTCTCTCATCTATGAGTAAAATTTCCTCCCAGATTTAAAGGCAAATGAAAAAAAAAAAAGAGAGAAAGAGAAGGGATGTTTTTATTCTTTTGGGAATGAATTAGTGAGATACTTGACACTGCTTCCTAGCGACTCTTGTTAAGAGAATAACGAATATCAAAATAGAATTTTTAATTTTCCCCTAGGGCTCGAGCCCCCACCCTCGCTGGAAATTGCTGACGCCCCCCTAGGGGGGATGAGAACCCCTGGTTGAGAACCACTGGAATAGGGAGAGAAGGGCTAATCATGATCTGAAAACCACGTCCAGAAGAGACACTGACACTTTGCTGTAGAGCAGTGAGCATTAGGTTACCATTTGCCAGATTTAATTCCAGACACGGCGACATGAGCAGTATGATTTGCCATGCATCAGGAAATAATCTCAGTGATACTGAAGTCACTGTCAGAAAGGACACTTTCCAAAATCATTTCAATGGCAGAAAAAAAAAGACACTTTGCTTCATGTCCAACCTTTCGGGGGTGTCCTCTTTCCTTATAACTTTCCTGTTAAGATCCTCAATCAGTGGAAGACAGACCATTTGTCCTGTACATTTCTGTATTATTATTATTATTATTATTATTATTATTATTATTATTATTATTATTATTATTATTATTATTAACCCTATTCATATGGAGCAGGTCAGTAGGGGCCAGTGACTTGAAATTCGAGCTTCCAAAGAATATGTTGTTCATTTGAAAGAAATTGCAAAAGGTAATAGGAAATACAGAAAGAAAAGATAAGTTATTAGAAAAACCACTTAATAGTTAACTAATAAATAGGTGTAAATAAATGATTAAAAGTACATTGAAATTTGTTTTAGGATAGTAATGTATTGCATCTTTGCTGTATATTTTAATAATAATAGCATGTGAGAAACTTTTTTATTTATATTTTTCCACCTTCTCTGCGCATGGAACATTACAAACGAAAGTTTCAGATATTACAAACGAAAGTTTCAGATATTTCACCTTTCAGTTAAGTGGAGTGGAACTTTATATCCTGTTTTTCATAATATCATCGGAACATTACCTCTGAAGTGTCACATACGAAAGTTTCAAATATTTCGCCTTTCAATTACGTGGACCGGGACTTTGTACCCTGTTTTTCATAATATCATCAAAAAATCAGAATTAATGATCTTTTTCATGAAGTTTTTATCGTTACGGCTGAACGGAGTCAAAACATTATCTATGAAAAGCCCCGCGAATAATATTTGAATGATGTCCACATTCCGTGGTTCAGAGAATTTGATAACCATCAGTACGGCTCGCAAAGTTAATCATAGATATGTTTCCAAAAACTAAAAAATGAGTTAGTTACCATTTTTTTTTTTTAGTCTTTGAATGGAAGCCGTAGTTGAAGAGGTAAAAATAGGCCTAATTAGATCACAAATTCCCATAGATTATGCGCAGCTCAGTGGAACAGGAAACTTTAATACGTTAATTGATGTTGATATTGCAATATTGCATATCTGATAGGATTAAACTGCGATATTGTATCTCATCATAAACTATACATTTCTGCGTGCTGGAAAAAAAAAAGACTAGTTGGTCGGGATTCCGTTAATATAATTCAGTAGCATTATGGTGCGCAGTCACTTTTAATTAATGTAATTAATTTAATTGTCTGTTCGTTTGCTGTTTTTGTGTGAGGGAAAATGTATTTGAGGAAACAAGGGTTTTCAGTATCATTTTTTTTTCTTTTTAAGTAATCCAAAAACGGTATCCTGGGTAGATAATTTATTAGTTTTTAAAGTAACCTGAAAACTGTTTTTTTAATAGGTGGTCTAACTGTCAATTATTACTGTCATTGAAAAACAAGTAAAAAATTACGCCGAAGTTTCTTCGGCGCAATCGAGAATAGATCTATCTTTCGGTGGTCTCGGTAAAATGTTGTATGAGCCGCGGCCCATGAAACTTTAACCACCGCCCGGTGGCGGCCTGGTCTATATCGTTGCCAGACGCACGATTATGGCAAACTTTAACCTTAAATAAAATAAAAACTACTGAGGCTAGAGGACTGCAATTTAGTATGATTGATGATTGGAGGGTGTACGATCGACATACCAACTTGCAGCCCTCTAGCCTCAGTGGTTTTTAAGATCTGAGGGGGGACAGAAAAACGTGAGGACAGAATAAAGTGCGGACGGACAGACAAAGCCGGCGCAATAGTTTTCTTTTCAGAAAACTAATGCTGGCGAAAGGCTATTGACTGTATATTATTACAAAAATATTATTATGAAAACGTTACATGATTTTTTTTTACTCCATTACTGATTCTTTGTAATCTAAACAGTGTCGTTCTAAATTAAGTGGTACAACTGTCAGTTAATACCGTCATTGGTACCTACTGAAAAAACTAGTGGAAATTTGAAGAATTTATATCATTTGATAAATATCGCCAATATGATAAAGTTCCCTGTTGTATTGTGCGGTCCTAATACTGAAAATACCGTTTAATAAGCAAATATCTATTACGAAAATTGCAGCTGGAAAGTTGAAGAATTTATATCATTAAATAAATAACGCCATTATCAAAAAGTTCCCTGAATTTTTTTCTTTCTCAATGGCTGATTTCTTCTTCCTGTATTTCCAGTTACCTTCATACTCTGAATAATAATAATAATAATAATAATAATAATAATAATAATAATAATAATAATAATAATAATAATAATAATAATTTGTTATATAAAATACATTGTTCATTAATGAAAAGAAATATTAAACACAACGAATAGATAACGAAACTGTTTAACTGTTTATATATATATATATATATATATATATATATATATTAACTTTATCACATACACAATTGTTCTGTACATTAGTAGAATTACTATAAGGACCTCATTCAAACTGGATGGCATTTAATGGATACTTGATAATGTGGACTGTTTGTCCAAGAAAGCTTGTAACTTTTTCTAAATAAATACTCCATTAGATACCATCCAGTTTGAATGAGGTCCTTATAGTATATATATATATATATATATATATATATATATATATATATATATATATATATATATACGTACACACATCACGTCTGGAAGTCTTAATAAACCTGGAATTCGGAGAACCTAGTTCATAGCCTCACTTCGTCGATCTCCGAGGGGAAAAAAAATTAACCGACGGGGAATTCCTGGGAATCTGGGAATCGTCAAACATTATTGCCTTCAAAAACTCTCTAGAGAAAGTTTATCGAGCGGAGATCCCGGGCTCGAGGTATTATTATTTTCCTCCTTGGAATTTCAATAAACGTAACATTATCGGATTTCATGAAGAGAAAGTGTTTTTTTATTATTTTTTTTATAGGGTTTAGCAGTGTTGGTAAGAGAACAGACAGATATGTTGATGTACACATATGCTGTACATCTGCATATAATTCCCGGTTTAGAAACACCATGTTTATGTATGCATGTATATGTATATATATATATATATATATATATATATATATATATATATATATATATATGTTTATATGTATATATATATGTGTGTATATATATATATGTGTATATGTATATATATGTATATATATATATATATATATATATATATATATATATATATATATATATATATATTAAAAATTACAGGAGAAATTTTAATACTTTTGAGGCATAAAACCATATAGAATTGTTTTGGAATGTACGATTTGAAATGGAAAAACAACACATCATAGGGTTTAACCATTGATTTACAAAGATAGAAATTATGGCTATCAACAAAAAATTGGCCCGGAAAATTATTTAATCAAATAACCTTCGCATCAAAAGCCTCCGGATATTTTTTCTCTATCCCAAATGGTTAATAGAGAAGCATATCTGAATGAGAGTCCTGAACGCTTACCAATACGCTAAAAAAAGAAAATAAAAATAGAAAAGGAATTAAAACCTAAATCGAAAATTGCCCTTATCCGGTTATTGAATTGAGGATCGCTCCGTCCTTATACGGATATTGCACAATATTTTTCCCGTATCCGCACATACAGTCGAGTGGCAGTTTTTATTTTATTTTTCCCGGTCGGATCGATGAACGAAAAAAAAAAAACTTCACTTGTTGATTTTTTTTTATATGGTAAAAATAAAAACATTGGCTTCTGAAACATTTGAGCGGAGGTGAAACGGAAACTTTGATGTGTTTCGTATGAAAATTGCTATCAGCCAATCTGCAAGTTATACTAAAGGAAAGAAGAAATGAAACGGTGGGGGTAGGGGTAGGGGAGGGGAGGATTTTGTAATGTGAAATAGGCCGTCTGTACACTTATTGCCCCATGCATACACAATCGCACGCACACACACACAAACTTATATATATATAATTTATATATATATATATATATATATATATATATATATATATATATATATATATATATATATAATTTATATATATATATATATATATATATATAATTTATATATATATATATATATATATATATTTATATATATATATATATATATATATATATATATATATATATTTATGTTTATGTGTGTTATTACAAATTCGCTTTCTGATTGTCCTTCCGTTTATTACTTACTTCAGAGTTAAGCATTTACTATGCCTTTCCCAATGTACTTCTGAATGTGTATATATATGATATGAATACAAACACGTATATATATATGTATTATATGTATATATAAGTATGTATATATACATATACATAAGTGTGTGTGTGTGTGTATGCGTGAAGCAATAAATATATAGATGGCCTATTTCACATTACGAAATCCTCCCCCAAAAAAAAAAAGCCCGTTTAATTTTTCCTTTTTCTCAGGATACCTCGGAGATTGGCTGATATCGCGATTCGTACGAAACACGATCAAATGTTTCCATTCCACCTCCGATCAAATGTTTCAGCCAATTTTTTTTTTTTACCGGATAAAAAATCAACACGTGAAAAGTTTTTTGTTCATCGATCCGACCCCCAAAAATAAAATAAAAACTGCCACACTCGACCGTATGTGCGGATACGGGAAAAATGTTTTGCAATATCTGTATAAGGATTGAGCGATCCTCAATTCAATAACCGGATAAGGGGCAATTTTCGATTCGGTTTTAATCACTTTTTTATTTCTATTTTTATTTTTTTTTTTTTTTTGTATATTGGCTTAACGTTTAGGGACATCATCCAGAAATGCTTCCCTATTAACTATTAGAAATGTTTCTCTATTAACTATTTAGAAATGTTTTTCTATTAACTAAAAATTATCTGAACGCTTTTGATGCGAAGCCTGTATGATTAAAAAAAAAATTCCGTGCCAATTTGTGTAGCTCGCCGTAATCTTTTTTTTTAATTAATGGTAAAATATTATATGATATTTTTTCACTTAGAATGGCACGTTCGAAAACATTTGTTGCAAATAAATGCATGTCTTTATTTTCCTTTATATCTAATAAAAGAAAAGGAGAGTAATGTCCGATTTGTAAACTAATAACGTATTATGAATGGAGATCTATTTTTATTTTTAATTCATATTCATAATCTCGTCATCAACCCTCTCCGTCCTCCTCCTCCTCCTCCTCCTCCTCCTCCTCCTCCTCCTCCTCCTCCCTCCTCCTCCTCCTCCTCCTCCTTTTGGCCATGTTTTGGCCCATTCTTCTCTCCTCCATCCAATTCCTCCTCATTACCTCAACCTTCATTTCCTTCCGAATCATCTCTTCTTCTTCCTCCTCCTCCTCCTCCTCCTCCTCCTCTCCCTTCTTCCGCCCTTCCATGTTTTATCACAACTCTCTTCTATCCAATTCCTCCTCATTACCTCAACCTCAACCTCATTTCCTCCCCCCTCCTCCTCCTCCCCCTCATCCTCCATCCCTCCTCATCCTCCATCCTCCTCCTCCATCCATCCATCCTCCATCCTCCATCCTCCTCCTCATCCCCCTCCTCCATCCTCCTCCCCCTCCTCATCCTTCATCCTTCCCCGCTCGCTCATTACTCGAGGAATCTTGTCAGAAATCCTAATTCAACAAACTTGGGTCGAGTAGGAATGGCGGCGCCCAGCGATGACATCGCCATTCAAAGTTTAGTTCCAACCTTTGGATTTACATAGAATAGGAACTTGGAGACTCGTGATGGATTCCTTTAGACAGATGAAGTCAAGAAGAGCTCTCTCTCTCTCTCTCTCTCTCTCTCTCTCTCTCTCTCTCTCTCTCTCTCTCTCTTCTTTCTCTTTTTAATCTTCTGTTTATTGAAGCACTCTTCCTGATATTTTTCTTCTTCTTCTTCTCTCTTTCTTCTTCTTCTCTCTTCTTCTTCTTCTTCTTCTTTTTTAATACTCTTCTGTTTATTGAAGCACTCGCTTCCTGATATTTTGGCAAAACGTACGCGAACTCTCTCTCTCTCTCTCTCTCTCTCTCTCTCTCTCTCTCTCTCTCTCTCTCTGACGAAATGCAAATGCTTTCTACTACTTCATTGCCGTCTCCATCATTTGCTATATACGAATTCGCTTCGTTCAGGGGGCATGGACTCTTTCAAGACGTTGAGTTTGATAGGTACTGCGAAATAAATTGGCGTTTCAAAAGTTTTGGGGTATACGATGCCGTAGAATGCGAGTCAGCTATCTACGTTTCTGAAACCATGGGGTCGCTCATTTTGGTACGTACACTGCTTATTTTTGTATATATAAAAATTGCAGTAGATAAACACTGCTTGTTTTTAGTATGTATAAAAATTTCAATAGGTAAATCCTGCTTATTTCTGTGTTTATAAAAATTTCAATAGGTAAATCCTGCTTATTTTTGTATATAGAAAAATTTCAATAGGTAAATCTTGCTTATTTTTGTATGAATAAAAATGTCAGTAAATAAACAATGCCTATTTTTGCATACATAAAAATTTCAGTAAATAAACAGCTTATTTTTGTACACCCACATTTCCCTGTTCAGTAAATAAACACTGCTTTTTCTTGTACATGATAGAAGTAGGGAGGGATAAGTGAAAACTGAAATATATATATATATATATATATATATATATATATATATATATATATATATATATATATATATATATATATATACATATATATATATATATATATATATATATATATATATATATATATATATATTACTCACACACACACACATATATATATGTATACATAAATTGCTTCTGTTTTCCCTTATCCTCCCCACTGCTTTCAATCGAAAACTGATAGTGTTTTATGTTACAATTTAATGATTTCCAAAGTCACTCTAACCACTGACTGATGATATTCAGAAATCTCATCACGTATAAAAAAAAACTATGCTACGCTCGTTTCTCTGAAGTAATTCCTTAGCTGTCGCCCGAGGCAGTAATGAGGAGAAGCAATTATTGGATTTCACTTAACTATACAACGACCCAACCCCATGGTGATGCGCTGACTCCTACAAAAATTAGATGCTCAGGATATTGCGCCTGGTTATCTCTCTCTCTCTCTCTCTCTCTCTCTCTCTCTCTCTCTCTCTCTCTCTCTCTCTCTCTCTTCTCGTTTTTTACTTTTATGTTGCTCAACTCATATTGGATCTCTGCCCATTAATTTCTAATTTTCTAATTCTCTCTCTCTCTCTCTCTCTCTCTCTCTCTCTCTCTTTACGTTGCTTAACTCGCATTGGATCTCTGTCCATTAATTTCTAATTTTCCAATTTGCTCCAACGTAAGTACCTGAAATTAAAGCTTTGACTAGTTTTATAATGCTTTTGTGGGTTAAATAGTATTTTTCCATCTTTTTTTTTTAAATAATAGTTTTTTATTGTTTATCAATATCTTTATTTTAGGAAAAAAATACCGAAAGGAAACGTGAAATACTCCCTGTTGTATGTTTACTTCTCTTGCATAATTACAGGAACAATCCTATTTGCAAAGTCAAGATATATACCTTCGTTATGACATAATCGTGGACACACTCAAAGATGATTTCACTTCTTTTGGAAAACTACTGAATCTGCCTCAGTCCTGTTATGTCAACACCTACCTCTTAATTCCCTTACGACAAGTAAATGATGCGACGGAGTTTCTTCGCCGCAATCGAGTTTTCTGTACAGCCGCTAGGCTACAGCGTATAATCAAGGCCACCGAAAATAGATCTATCTTTCGGTGGTCTCGGTATAATACTGTACGAGCCGCGGCCCGTGAAACTTTAACCACTGCCCGGTGGTGGCATGTCCTATATCGTTGCCAGAAACACGATTATGGCTAACTTTAACCCTAAATGAAAAAAAAAAAAAAACACTGAGGCTAGAAGGCTACATTTTGGTATGTTTGGTGATTGGAAGGTGAATGATCAGCATACCAATTTGCAGCCCCCTAGCCTCAATAGTTTGTAAGATCTGAGGGCGGACAGAAAAAAGTGCGGACAGAAAAAAAGTGCGGACGGACAGACAAAGCCGGCACAATAGCTTTCTTTTGCAGAAAACTTAAAATGACTTAACGTAAAAGAATTTATCTGAAAGCTGTTTGTGTGATTTATATTTATCAGAATTGTTGGTAATTCGTCATTCTGTAAAGACGAGTCACTCCGCACAGAGTTCTCAAAACTCTATCAAAAATGGGCATATTGGAGTGACTTTTGGAGTTACTATACCATCTTTTTTTTTTTTTCTTTTTTTTTCTTTTATTGAGGCCAACATTACGAATAGAATATACATGCCAGTTATAAGAGACCACCTGATTTAAATATACGGGACAGCCGCTGGGAAGAGAGTGGGCGGAATCTCTGGAATAAGACAGGAGCGATCATGTAATATTCATAACAAAGAGGGTGTTTATTCCATAAACAGGCTGAGAGAGAGAGAGAGAGAGAGAGAGAGAGAGAGAGAGAGAAACTAGGCAGTCCCCAACTGATAGGTCCTGTAGTTGGTTTATGATGAGCTGTGTTCTGTGTAAGAAAATAAGAGTGTTTTAAATGAGAGAGAGAGAGAGAGAGAGAGAGAGAGAGAGAGAGAGAGAGAGAGAGAAAGAGTCTGACAGCTACTGTACATGAATTATGATACGCTTTACGTTCTGTAATAATAATAATAGTTATTATTATTATTATTATTATTATTATTATTATTATTATTATTATTATTATTATTAATTATTGTTGTTGTCTTAAAATGCTCAGAATTTTGGAGCTCTTCATAAGCTGTCCTTTGATATATTTTTCTGTAAATCAGGAAAGTAGAATGGGTAGCTCAGTACGCCACATATATATTTATTTATTTTTTTGTTTTTCGTTTTTTTTTGTTTTGTCAGATCCCACATCCGTTATGCCACGTCGAGAACAAAGGATTAAAAAGGGGAGGGAGAAAAGTCTTCCAATTTGTAAAAGGGAGGAAAGAATTTGCCAAAGATAGAAAAGAATTTGTCAAAGGAAGGAAAGAATTTGTCAAAGGGAGGAAAGAATTTGCCAAAGGTAGAAATGAATTTGTCAAAGGGAGGAAAGAATTTGCCAAAGGTAGAAAAGAATTTGTCAAAGGGAGGAAAGAATTTGTCAAAGGGAGGAAAGAATTTATCAAAGAGAGGAAAGAATTTGTCAAAGGAGGGAAAGAATTTGTCAAAGGGAAGAAAGAATTTATCAAAGAGAGGAAAGAATTTGTTAAAGGAGGGAAAGAATTTGTCAAAGGGAGGAAATAATTTGTCAAAGGGAGGAAATAATTTGTCAAAGGGAGGAAAGAATTTGTCAAAGGGAGGAAAGAATTTGTCAAAGGGAAGACAGAATTTGTCCACGAGAGGAAAGAATTTGTCAAAGGTAGGAAAAAATTTGTCAAAGGGAGGAAAGAATGTATCAAAGGTACAAAAGAACCTTTTCTTAGTCATATAGCGAAGGTTATTCTTTGACGTATGTTTGAAGGTTTCCAAGAATTGTTTTCTTTTTTTTTTTTTCTTGTTAAAAAAGGGGAAGTTCCTTGAGGCCATTCTGTCATATTCCTTTCAAGCAACGCTTTTAAAAGCCTTTGTTGTACGATACGTCTCAGAGACCCCCCTTTTATTAACAATACGATAAGTATCTAATATTTTCGAGCCTTAATATCTTTACGTTCAAGTCACCGTATTCATTTTCAGTCTTATTGAAGTCATCTTTTATATTTTATACGTTTCGTTCTGAAATAAAAAATAGTGGTTATAATGTATATTATTTCTACAAAAATAAAAAAAATGTCTACATGTTTTCTCATTCTTATTTAATTCATCTTTTATTTTTTCAAACGTTTTCTTCTGAAAATAATAGTGGTCACAATGTATATGATTTATAGAAAACTAAAAAAAAAACCTACATGATTTCTCATTCTTATTTAATTCTTTTATTTTTACAAACATTTCCTTCTAAAAATAATTGCGGTCATAATGTAAATGAATTTTAGAAAATTGAAAAAAAAAAACCTACGTGATTTCTCATCCTTACTGCATTCACCTTTTATTTCCTAAACATTTCGTTCCAAAAGACATAATGTAGACGATTCCTACAAAGAAAAAAAAAAACGTACACTCTTTTATCAAGCCTCTCCATCTACCAGCCTGATTTCCCTCTCGTTCCAATATTCTAATTGTCGCTACGCCATCCGCTCTTCCTCCCGTTCTTCCTTTCTTCGCCGTCACTCGCCTCGTCCGTGGCAACATTTTCCCCATTCAGCTCACAATGGCTGTCTTCGGCGACGTGTCCGCATCCCAAATGAACCTGGGCTTACGTCCGATGACATTCAAAATAAAAACCACGGGAATTCTTAAGAAGGTTGATGGATTGGTCGAGACGTGTGTATCTCTTGTCAAATGACGTAATGGGGGGAAAGATGCTGATATTCACTATCTTGGAGCAGCGTTTCCACAGTTATGTATGTGTATACACGCTGTATATTTAAAACAAGCGGGGTTGTTCATCAACTATGTACATATACATAATTGTGGATATGTTTTTCCATTTTAAGACTCATGCTACTGTGAGTATTTTTATTAATTCACTAACTTTTTCGGGAGCTTTTTAGACGAAACCGATCGCTTTGGATTTGTGGATGCTTTAGTACTTATTGACATAACTGAACTTCTTTCTTTGATTTGGAGAAAATACAATATTCTTTTATTTATTTATTTATTTATTTATTTATTTATTTATTTATTTATTTATTTATTTATTTATTTATTTATTTGTATTCTTGCGAAACGTTAGTTTGCTGTTACGTTTACTGATATTTTTCTTTATAAATTCGCTTTGTTTTCCCTCTTTGATTTAGTTTGTTTACAATTTGATCCCAAGTTCTGGTTTATTCTTCCTAGGTTTCATTGTATTTTGTTTTTATTACATTTTCAGTTCGTCTCCTATGAAATGAATTAAAGACAGTTTTATTGTATTTTCAGTGATTTTTATCATCGTTTGCCTGAGGTTATTAACCTGAGGTTATTAACCTGAATACACACACACACGTATATATATATATATATATATATATATATATATATATATATATATATATATATATATATATATATATATATATATATATATATATATATATATGTGTGTGTGTGTGTGTGTGTGTCTGTATTCAAGGTTAATAACCTTTTGAAAGATAGAAGGGGTTTTCTAATATGATATATGTATGTTATATATACAGTATATATATATATATATATATATATATATATATATATATATATATATATATATATATATATGAATGTATGTATGTATAAACTATATATGTATACACATTTATATGTGTATATACATGTATATACATGTATATATATATATATATATATATATATATATATATATATATATATATATATATATGTGTATATACATGTATATACATGTATATATATATATGTATATACATGTATATATATATATATAAAACATACAGATATTATATCAGAAACCCCCTTCTATCTTTCCAACTCGTTCCCAAACAAGACTGTGCATATATATGATTTGAGCAAAGCGAATCCTCCGAAGGGAACGCCACTTCAAATTGCGCTGAAAAGGCGCCGCCGTGTTTCTGTTCCCTTCTCACTTTCGCGGGGAAAATTAATTATTCGCGTGATTGACAGTTGTCACTTTGCATCGATAAACCAAGAATGGCTCTTCATACGGAACAATAAATTGCCAACGGTTTTTCCTTCATTAGAATTGGCAGATGTGACAGGAACGCTTTTTTTTTTTTTTTTTTTTTTTTTGTCTATGGAAGTTATATCTATAGATTTTTTTGTGGTGCTTATTAAACTGATCACTTATTCATATTCACTTTATGATTTTTTAAGGTAAGTGTCTGTCAGAATGTCCCAGTGTCTTTCGGATTTTTCTTGGTACTTCTGATGTGGGAAAGAATAATAATAAAAAAAAAAAAGGTTTGAACGTTGAAAGAAAACTGCAGTGATTTACGTATGAAAATATATAAAAATATTGACAAGGCAAATAAAATAATAGATTTGACGTCAGTGTATTTTTATATATATAATATATATATATATATATATATATATATATATATATATATATATATATATATATATATAAATGTGTGTGTGTGTGTGTATTTTTGTATGCATAGAGATGATAGAGATAACAACATTTTATATCTAAAAACTATCAGGGAACCTGGAGTGTACAGGTATGTGTATATATATATATATATATATATATATATATATATATATATATATATATATATATATATATATATATATTATTTATACACATGCGTACATACATATATACATACATACATACATACATACATACATACATACATACATACATACATACATACATACATACATACATACATACATTAAACCTCATCCTTCAATAGGAATGGCCCTCAATTTTAGCTGCTGAATAGTGGATGAACACTTATCCAGAATGCTTCTACCACAACATCAGGTGTTTCATAAACCTTCACTGGAGGCACATCAGCCCCTTCACACACACTGCTCCACTCACCTCAGTCTTGCATGTTCTCTCTCGCTGCATTAATGCTCAAACCCTGTCTTGCCAATATACTTCTCACATTATCTATCCAGTCTTTATTGGGTCTTCCTCTTCTCCTTCCTGCTACTTCTGAACTAAAATTTCCATAGTTTGGCAGTTACGAAAGAATGAGTAAGGGAGACATGTTTAAAATGCATACTCGATTGTGCCCTATGAATGATAAATTATTCCATGTATGACACACAGTCTTTAAACGCATACTTGATTGTGCTCTATGAATGATAAGGCTATTCCATGTATGACACATTCTTTAAACGCATGCTCGATTGTACTCTATGAATGATAAGGCTATTCCATGTATGACACATTCTTTAAACGCATGCTCGATTGTACTCTATGAATGATAAAACTATTCTATGAATGATAAAACTATTCTGACAGTCTTTAAACGCATACTCGATTGTGCCCTATGAATGACACAGTCTTTAAACGCACACTCGATTGCTATTCCATGTATGACACATTCTTCTATGAATGATAAAACTATTCCAAGTATGACACAGTCTTTAAACGCACACTCGATTGTGCTTTATGAATGATAAAACTATTCCAAGTATGACGCAGTCTTTAAACGCACTCTCGATTGTGCTCTATGAATGATACACTTATTCTATGTATGACAGTCTTTAAATGAATACTCGACTGTGCTCTATGAATGATAAGGGTATTCCAAGTATGACACAGTCTTTAAACGCATACTCGATTGCGCTCTATGAATGATAAAGCTATTCTCTGTAAGACACAATCTTCCAGAGGTCTCTTACCACATATTAGACCCAAAACGTCAAAATATTCATTAACCCCGACATTAGTAATGAACGGAAGTTAATTTCTTTTATCACAATGGGTCAGACCAGCAAACACTAACTGATTCATTTACGACAGAAACGATCATCGGCATCGGATAGACTGTGGCAATCTATATTCCTGCACTGAAAAGACAAAGTTGTGGTGTTGAAATGTCAAAGTCTGTGGAAATGCTTGAGAATTGGTGTCGGAATCCATTACATTCTCTTCCTGACTAGCTGAAGGTATTGCGTCTAGTTCAGTAAATGTGTTGTTGGATTATTGAACGCATGGTGCATGTTTCATGTCCCCGCAATCCTGAGCCTTTGTCAGAAGACAGGTTCCTCAATATTCCATATAGATGTAATGCATTTTGTATGTGCTGGCAAGCATGGAGAACCAGACATTGCATTAAACTTTGCCTCACCAAATCATATTCCTTGTATTAATAACTTTGCATGAGACGGCACTAGAATTTTCTTCCTACTTCTGTGTTGACTTTCTCTTGTAACCCTTTTTAGTTTTCTGTGAAAGAAAAGTATTGTGCCGGCTTTGTCTGTCCGTTCGCACTTTGTTCTGTCCGCACTTTTTCTGTCCGCCCTCATATCTTAAAAACTGCAGAGGTTTGAGGGCTGCAAATTGGTATGTTGATCATCCACCCTCCAATCTTCAAAACATACCAAATTGCAGCCCTCTAGCCTCAGTAGTTTTTATTTTATTTAAGGTTAAATTTAGCCACAGTCATGCTTCTGGCAACGATATAGGACATGCCACCACCCTGCCGTGGTTAAAGTGTCATCAATCGCGGCTCATACAGTATTATACCGAGCAAAGGTAGATCTGTTTTCGGTGTCCTTGATTATACGATGTACAGAAAACTCGATTGCATTTTTTGCTTGCTTTTTCTTGATAGGTGTACAAAGGGCTATCCCTTCCTCCTCTTAATCCTTTCCTCCTGTCTCTTTCGGGTGTGGGCTGGAGAAGGTGCTGGTTGTCTATCCTATTTGCCTTAGCTATAAAAAAAAAAAAAAATTTTTTTTTTAATTTATAGAAGTAGAGTGCAGGATGGTTAATGTATGTTGACGATTTGATGGGATTTGGTAGTGACAAGATGCTGTAGAGATTGGTAACATGGTGTGAAGTGTTTTTAAGTGTAAAAAAAAAATTAAAGGTGAATGGGAACAAAGAGTACGATAGAAAATGGAGAAGTAAGGTAGTAGATGGAGATGATTCCGTCGTAGGAATTAGGGAAAATGGAAGACGTACCTACAATTAAAGGTTAACAAATAACTGTAGGTAGAAAGAAAAGGAGAACTGCAGAAGAGAAGAGAAATGTAGATTGCAAAAATCCCAGCAAAATGTTTTGGAGAGACAATCTGTTTGTATGGAATGTAAAGTTGGAATGTTTCAATGCATTGTTGAGCCAAATCTCCTCTATAGATATGAAGTCTTGAGATCAGATTTTAACAAGGTTTAGAAACGTAATTATTAAATTTAACTGCCTCTTTATTATATGTGAACTAAAATAGAATGAAACATGAATAATTTTTTATTTCTCATTATTCAGAAGTTATGTATATCAAAGTGGTAAATAAGAGTTAATATTAAACAAGTAAAAATTGCACCGAACTTCGGCGCAACCGGGTCTTATGTACAGCCGCTACAGCGTATAATCAAGGCCACCGAAAATATATTTATCTTTCAGTGGTCTCGGTATAATGCTGTATGAGCCGCGACCCATAAAACTAACCGTGGCCCTGTGGTGGCCCATCCTATATCGTTACCAGAAGCAAAATAAAATAAAAACTACTGAGGCTAGAGGGCTGCAGTTTGGTATCTATGATGATTGGAGGGTGGATGATCAACACAGGAATTTGCTGCCCTCTAGCCTTGGTAGTTTTGAAGATATGAGGGTGTACAGAAAAAAGCGCGGACGGACAGACAAAGCCAGCACGATAATTTTCTTTTACAGGAAACTAAAAATTGGAGGTAGAAATAATGATATAACATGCTAAAAGCCTGGCTATTTAAAGCACAAAATGCCAGAAATGTTGGAAATAAACCACTGAAGTTCTCCCAAGGCAGATGATAAGATAAGTCCCTTATAAATAGTATCATGAAAGAACCCAGAGTGCTTTGCATCATAAAATATAATCTATTTTAGCTCTTGTTTTCTGACGCCGACAGCTCTTAAGGCAACGTGAACAAGCTGAGCCACAGATAAACGAAAGACAAAACATATTTTCTGCTTTTATACCTCTCTGACTTTTTCGAAGCTGGAACATGATATAGCTACGAAAAAATCAGAGAGATATAAAAGCAGAAAATATTTTATTAATGCGACCTCAAAAAAAAAAATAAAGTTCAAGAGTCACGGGACCCGCATGTATCGTATTTAAACACGGCTGTAACACTCGCAAACCAAACGCCTACAAAAAAAACAAACTGTATTTTGTAACTGTGATGAATTGGTCAGTTTTGCAAGGAGAATGGGTAATAGAGAAGTCATAATAAAGAAATACGGGCCAATAAACTTTGCGTTGGATTAACCGAGGATCTGTGACACTGAGTCAACCGGTTTTCCATTGCGTTTTATACGTTTTAAATTTTTGTTTTTGTTTTTGTTTTTCTTTTAAGAGGAGCGTTTCGGTTGTCGGTTGGAATAGTGAAGCAATGCGTGCGCTTTGTATTTCTGATGTTTTCATAGTTGATAGCAGTGCAGGTTTAAATAATAATAATAATAATAATAATAATTATTATAATAATAATATTAATAATAATTGTAATATTATTATTATTATTATTATTATTTATTATTATTATTATTTTCGAGTTGTGGAATCTAATACCACAGAGAACATTTATAAAGATTTAATAGTACGATATATCTTGCGCTGGAAAAATTCGATATAGGTAAACCAGTTTTGTTACATATATATATATATATATATATATATATATATATATATATATATATATATATATATACATAATGTTATACTGTATATATCTATATGTATATATTTGTCTTTTCCTGTAGAGAAATCCTTCAGTCCTTTTCTTACTGATTTCGGTATAATTTCATACTTGTAAATAATATACCAATGACCTATTTGTTTGTTTTCATTCACTTACATATACATACATATATATATATATATATATATATATATATATATATATATATATATATATATATATATATATATATATATATATGTGTGTGTGTGTGTGTGTGTGTGTGTGTGTGTGTGTCACACTATTGTATCAACGTTCACTTCCTTTCTGTATTTTCGTTTCTCGTCTGTGCCCTCGAAAATTCGGGTTCCTTTTTTTCTTTCTAATCAGGAGTATTTGCTGGCATTTTTTTTTCTTTCACTCCCACTTCCTCTAACCACCCCCACCCCTAGCAATTGTGGTTTCTTTATGAGCCTCGGTTACACTGTTTCATTCCTAGTGGGAGAGACACTCAATTAGATTAAGCACTGGAAGGAGAGAGAGAGAGAGAGAGAGAGAGAGAGGGCTGTCACTACGATTACCTTACTTTCCATGAAGAAAAAATGTAAGGCATAAAAACAGTCGTAATTTTTGGTGGAGAACATAGGAGAGAGAGAGAGAGAGAGAGAGAGAGAGAGAGAGAGAGAGAGAGAGAGAGAGAGAGAGAGAGAGAGAGAGAGTGGTTCATGAACGGCTGTCACTGGGATTACCATACTTTCCATGAAGAAAGAATGAAAGGCATAAGAGCAGTTGCAATTTTTGGTGGGGAGAGAGAGAGAGAGAGAGAGAGAGAGAGAGAGAGAGAGAGAGAGAGAGAGAGTTGGCTCATGGCTGTCACTGGGATTACCTTACTTTCCATGGAAAGAGTATAGAAGGCATAAAAACAGTGTCGTTTTTGTTAGAGAAATCGAACGAAAAGAGGAAGAGAAAGGAACGAAAAGCTCAATAACAATATGTTCAAGAAATATGTTCTTTCAACGTTCTCATCTGGCCAGAATGTAAAATGAAGAAGTCATTAAGTTAATTAAACTGTCTTTTTGTATTTTTTCATTGTAGGGAAGATTTTGATGAACTGTGTAAGGTATCGTCAAAGAAATATTTTTGACTATATTAAGCGTCATATAGTTACTTAAACTATCTTTTTGTATTCCTTCATTTTTTGATGAACTCTGTAAGGTATTATCAAAGAAACATTTGACTGTATAGTAACTGTCATATAGGCTAGTTACTTAAACTGTCTTTTTGTATTCCTTCATTTTTTGATGAACTGGGTATGGTATTACCAACTGATTGTATATGAAATTTAGAAGAATTCCTTGAAAAAATTTTAGAGTATCCTGCTTGCACACAGTCCCAACTGAAAGATTGCCGACTGTTTGTATTAATTTCATGACGCAATAGAATTTTTCCCCGAAGGACCAGACACTGAATCCTGGTGGATATGAAAACAAAACATAGAAGGGTAAAAATACTCGATTCTGTTATGTTAGTCAACAACGCGACTCCCACTGACTTTAGAGAACACTTGTACAGGCAGTCCTTAGGTCGTATAGTCTGCCCAGTGGAAATCTGAGAGAGAGAGAGAGAGAGAGAGAGAGAGAGAGAGAGAGAGAGAGAGAGAGAGAGAGAGAGAGAGAGAGAGAGGACACTTGTACTGTACTAGCTCTATGGGTCCAGTACTTAAGTTGTATAGTCTATCCAGTGAAAACTCTGAGAGAGAGAGAGAGAGAGAGGGGAAGGGGAGAGAGAGAGAGAGAGAGGGTGGAGGGAAGGGGAGAGAGAGAGAGAGAGAGGGAGGGAAGGGGGAGAGAGAGAGGGAGGGGGAAGGGGAGAGAGAGCGAGAGAGAGAACTTGAACTGTACAAGATGTGAGTCCAGTACTTAGGTCGTATAGTCTATCCAATGAAAAATCTGAGAGAGAGGGAGGGGAAGGGGGGGAGAGAGAGAGGGAGGGGAAGGGGGGGAGAGAGAGAGGGAGGGGGAAGGGGAGAGAGAGAGAGAGAGGAGGTGGGGAAGGAGAGGGGAGAGAGAGAGAGAGAGAGAGAGAGAGAGAGGGAGAGAGAGAGAGAGAGAGAGAGAGAGAGAGAGAGAGAGAGATAGGAGCTATCGTGGGCATGGAAGTAAAAATGAAATAGCCGGGAACAGTTTTACGAACATATGATACTAGCGATAGTAATATCCTTTCCATACCGAAGCGAGAGAGAGAGAGAGAGAGAGAGAGAGAGAGAGAGAGAGAGAGAGAGAGAGAGAGAGAGAGAGAAAGAGAGAGAGAGAGTCCAGGGGCCTGACAAACTTCTGTACACTTCTGAAGAAAATTTTCACCAAGATTAACAAAGTGTGGAAAGTTCCCAGGGAATTCGGGTGGTCGGTACGCGGTGATGATTTCATAAAGCACTTTTTGATATTGATACTAATAGCCCTATATAGGCATAATCTGCTGTTGGATATGATTTAATTTGGTTATAAATGAGGCTGTCACTTTTCCTGCCGATTTCTTCGAGAAAGATACGCATTCATCTCGTTACTTCTCTGAATTGAAAGTTAATAATTCAAGACCGTAATATGATAATAATAATAATAATAGTAATAATAATAATAATAATAATAATAATAATTATTATTATTATTATTATTATTATTATTATTATAATAATAATAATAATAATAATAATAATAATAATAATGATAATAATAATAATAATGAGTATTTTTCGACTAAATAACAAATTTAACTCATTAATTTTCTGAATTGATAGTTCATCATTCAATGCAATAATAAAATAATAATAATAATAATAATAATAATAATAATAATAATAATGAGTATTTTTTACTTAGGACCACTATTGAAAAGTAGTAAGCAATAAAGGAATATGGTCAACATATTGTAGCTACTTTTTTAGTTTTATTTTTCGTTATGTAGCCATGTTTAGATTTATAAAAAAACATTGGAAGCAAAATTCTATAACGAATTATAAGACAGAAAAACAATTACAAAAAAAGACATATATATATATATATATATATATATATATATATATATATATATATATATATATATATATATATATATAAGCTCATAGTTGTCCTTTAAATGCGAATTATGAATGTACTTAAAGTAAACCACATTAATCACTATAGTAACTATAGTGAACCAACCATAGTGAGGTATAGTGAACTATAGTGACTAACGTTGAACGTTATGTGGTTACAAGCAGACATGTATAGTTATTGGGTATCTCGTATGTGAGAGAAATTCATATGCCCGAACAACAACAACAACAACAACAACAATAATAATAATAAAAATAATAATAATTCTGATACACACTCCCTCTTCAACCTGTTGAATCAACTCCCAGTTCCGGAGTAAATAAACAAATAAAAAAAAAACAGATTTATATCCCAGTACGAAAAGCGCTTGAAGCTTTCACTTAATGATACTTTCACGAACAACAAATTTAATATCTTTTTAAGATGTGAATCTACGAGGATCTGCCCTTAATCTCGCGAAATATACGACCGGTATATATATCTCGTGAAAATGCGAGAGTGGGTGGGCTGGCGGGGTCCTTTCCTTTCCAAAAAAAGAAAAAATCCTTTTCAAATAAAATTCGCTGTCAAAATTTGCGCTTTGTTTCTGTCTGGAATAACGAGTGTTTTTTACTCGGGAGAGGAAGGGGCGGAGGGGGGGGGGAGGGGTTAGATGAACGCACTACTGCTATATTTAAGGTACTGTTAGGGAGTGATGTATATTAATTTTATTTTGTAATTTACAATGACGTTACTCAGCTGATAAAATGCATTCATTATACAGCATTCATCGTCTGTATTCTTCAGTCTTAAGGATAATTATACGGTCAAAAACTTGATATGATAGCTGTTATTATTATTATTATTATTATTATTATTATTATTATTATTATTATTATTATTATTATTATTATTATTATAGTAGATGAAACCTACTCACATGGAACAAGCGCACCAAAGGGGCCATTGACTTGAAATTCAAGCTTCCAAAGAATGTTGGTTTCATCCTCCCTCCGCAGACCCCACACTGCAGCAGTAACTGATCATGATACAGAGCCAGTGATTTTTCATCGCCCGGGGAGAGACGCGAACCCGCGGCATCTGAGTGGCATGTCACGACACCAACCACTGTGCCAACGGACCAGCGTTATTATTATTATTATTATTAAAAAGGATGGCTGTATTATGCGAATTTATCTTATATAGTGTCTTTTCCATCTTCCTTATGATTCGCTTTTCGGGATCAGCGATGTTAGTCAGCAACTGGCCGATATTCATGTTGGAAAAGGATAGTGTGCGGAACATGTCGACGGTACCTGAAATAGAACCCGAATCCAGACGAACGATTTCTGATTGGATATTTTAATAAAAGATTCCCGCATTCCGCACACTATCCTTTTCCAACATGAATATCGGCCAGTTGCTGACTAACGTCGTTGAGCCCGAAAAGCGAATCATAAGGAAGATAGAAATGACTATATAAGATAAATTTGCATAATACATCCATCCATTTTAATAAGACCTGTTTAAAAGAGGGTCTACTCCCTTCATGCTATTATTATTATTATTATTATTATTATTATTATTATTATTATTATTATTATTATTATTATTATTATTATCCGTTGTCCATATTTTTCAGTTTTACTGGCAAAAACTTCATATGAGAGCTATTATTATTATTATTATTATTATTATTATTATTATTATTATTATTATTATTATTATTATTATTATTATTATTATTATTATTATTATTATTATTATTTTCCGTTGTCTATATTTTTCAGTTTTACAAATAATAGTACCGTTAAAAAAATTCACATGATAGCTGTTATTATTATTATTATTATTATTATTATTATTATTATTATTATTATTATTATTATTATTATTATTATTATATATCCAGAAGATAAACCCGTATTCATATGGAACAAGCTTACACCGGCCATTGATCTGAAATTCAAACCCCCAAAGAACACGGCGCTCATCTGCAAGAAGTTACAGAAATCAATAGCAAATACAGAAAGGAGAGATCAATTATCAGAAAAGAAGAAAGATAAGTTAATAAGTAGGTATAGAGAAATTTTTTTAAAAAATAGGGAAAAACAAGGTAGATTTTTCTATGATAGTAATGCATTGCATCTTCGCTTGAAACTTTCGAGGCTCCAACGCACGACATCCTAAGGGCGGCTGTTTCACAGTCCAACGGTGTGAGGAAACGTCAAGTATATCTTAGTTTAACCAGACCACTGAGCCGATCAACAGCTCTCCTAGGGCTGGCCCCAAGGATTAGACTTATTTTACGTGGCTAAGAACCAGTTGGTTACCTAGCAAACGGACATACAGCTTATTGTGGAATCCGAACCACATTATGACGAGAAATGAATGTCTATCACCAGAGATAAATTCCTCTAATTCTTCACTGGCCGGACGGAGACTCGAACGCTGGGCCAACAGCGACCTCCGGAACTGAGAACTTCGACAGCGTGGCACATTTAGTGCATGGAAATGAATGACCATCTCGTTAAATAAGTGTGAAATATCAAGAATATTATCCTGGTACTAATGTCAAAGGCAACTTCCTTTATAAACGTCTGCATCAATAGTAGAGCGATACCTCACCTTTAGTAAGTACAGGAAGAGGTTTCCACATTGAAAATAGGCAGAAAAGGTCATTTTCTCAACGCTTAGAAATTCTAGAAACTGTTCAGGGTGCGCTTTCTAAGGGGCACTGTTGGAAATATTTAAAACTAAAGGGGAAACCACGTTACTCCGTTCACTTGTTTAATTTTTAATTCCTCTTTGTGGGATGTACTGATCCGTCGTTGCAAAAAGCAGACTTTCATGAACCTACGCGATTTTGATTCTTGCTTTCCTTTAATATTTTTAAACAATTCCTGTCTCTATTTCTTGTAGCTCGTGTTTTAGTTTTCTCTAAAAGAAAACTATTGTGCCGGCTTTGTCTGTCCGTCCACACATTATTTTGTCCGCACTTTTTCTGTCCGCCCTCAGATCTTAAAAACTGTTAAGGCTAGAGGGCTGTAAATTGGTATGTTGAGCATCCACCCTCCAACCATCAAGCATACCAAATTGCAGCCCTCTAGCCTTAGTAGTTTTTATTTTATTTAAGGTTAACGTTAGCCATAATCGTGCGTCTGGCAATGCCATAGGACAGGCCACCACTGGGCCGTGACTGAAAGTTTCATGGGCCTCGGCTCATACAGCATTATACGCTGTACAGAAACTCGATTGCGCCGAAGAAACTTCGGCGCCTTTTTTACTTTTTTTTTTGTTATACAAACATTCATAAATATGTATAACAACATTGGAAGCAATATCCTGTTACGAATTAGAAGACACAAAACCAATAACAAAAACTTTATTATATGTTACTGATAACTCCCTGTTTAATTAATTTTATTATATTTCAACAATGTAGGTAAAGGGTTCTTTTAGTAATATACATAGGAAATATAGTTAATCCTAGTAATATACAATGAAATTATAGTAGATCTTAGTAAAGTACAATGAAAATATAACTGCTCTTAGTAATATACAATGAAAATATAATTGCTCTTATTAATATACAATGAAAATATAATTGCTCTTAGTAATATACAATCAAAATATTGCTCTTAGTAATGTACAATGAAAATATAATTGCTCTTAGTAATATACAATGAAAATATAATTGCTCTTAGTAATATACAATGAAAATTTAATTGCTCTTGATAATCTACAATGAAAATATAATTGCTCTTAGTAATATACAATGAGAATATAATTGCTTTTGTGATGTGCATCGAAAATATAAGCTATAATAACTGAGCACCACAAACCTTTAATATTGCAGCTCACTTTTTTTTTTACCATAATTTCTGGAGAAAGAAAAATAATAAATAAACCACGTGACCGCATTCAGCACGCAAAAACAAATGTTTAACTCAATATTCATGTGTAGACCAACGCATCAAAACTGAATAAGAATGAGGGGAAGTCCTTGAGAGTCATACGGAAATAGACGCCAATGGAAGCCGCTCTGTTCATCAACAATAGATTCTGGCTGGCCTTGAATAATGTAGGGCTCAAACGAGAACACCTTATTTCTCGCCATCTTCTCAGGAGAACATCCTCTGAGCATCCTATATGTTCACGCCCCCGTGGAATGATTTATTGAAAGAGAGGCAGGCCGCCCACTTACGGTCATACCAGGTCTCGGCCGCCCACACTTTACGCGCGCTTGACCTTTGGAGAGTGATGGAATTTTTTTTTTTTTTTCAAGCTTTCGATCGGATTTAGCACTCATCTGTTTCCCCCAGGGTGAGGTGACCTTTTGGTGACCCAGTTTTTTTGTGGGGATCATCATCTGTGGGCTTAGGTTTTTTGGGGTCAGGGGTCATAACCTATAGACTTGTGTGGTACCACTAATGACTTTTTTTTAATTGAAACATTCTCCTTACTAGGAATTTTATTTTAATATATCAATATATATTTTTAATTACTATGTGAACACATGAAAATGGGAAACTTCCGGTATCTAATCACTTATACGTGACAAAACACATCGAGATATTTTATGCAGAAAATAAAGAAAAAATGAAAGTTTATATATCAATATCCAAACGCGAAATATTTTAATATTTCGGTGAGTTATATGCAGTTAAACATCAGATTTTTTTTTTGGTACGGTGGCGGTTGTATTAGGAAGAGGAGATGCAGGAAATAAAAAGGTATTATTATTTCATGAAGCAGTCATTAAAAACCATATTAAAGAGCAACAGTTATGTATCTGCCAAAGTGTCAAAGGTTTACTCTCAGTTGGTAAAAGGATAAAGTTATCTGAAGCAACCTTGAGGAGACGTAGGTCTACTTGTTTACATTTTATGTCAAGCAACAGTCATACATATGCGAATGTAAATAAATAGCACACATATATTAAATTCGAGTATAATTCTGAAAAAATAAACTAAAATACATTTTTCCCAAAATACGAAATAGTGAAGAAAATCTATTTAAACGATAATTAAAGGAGAATACACTTTACGAGTATATATTTAAAATGTCGAAGTCTTCCACGACCTTGATTTGAAAAATTTATCAAAGGGCTCAGTCTTTTATAAGAAACAGCCTTGGCATTCTTATCCTTCCTTTGTGTGTGTGTGTGTGTGTGTGTGTGTGCGCGTGCGTATGCGTGAGTATGTTGGTGCATGAGAATGCAATCCTTACCAGTACGTTGCATAATCATTTGCAAGGGACTCTTACTTCCTGACTGCTTTGAAAATTCTAGGGTTCGCTTTTCATCCTAAAATTTTTGGTATGCTAATAGTAATTTGAGTAATTCTCGTTTCACATTTGATCAGCTTTACTTTGAACTTTTCAAGGAAAATTTTTTGGTAGCAATAGATAATTATTTAACTTACGTTTCACTATTTGATTTTAGTTTTTTAATGGGAATTATACTATATAAGGAACGTATAGCAATAGATAATATATATATATATATATATATTTATATTTTAGTTTTTGAGAATATTATATATATATATATATATATATATATATATATATATATATATATATATATATATATATGTATATATCAACGCCTGCCCTATGAGCCTACAGAGGCCCAGAAGAATACTTTAATATATATATATATATATATATATATATATATATATATATATATATATATATATATATATATATATATATATATATATATGCTTAAAAATCACAGTAGATGCACGTGACTTCAGTATAAGTGAATCCCACAGGAAAATGAATGGCCTGTCATTTTCCTGTGGGATTCACTTATATATATATATATTTATATATATATATATATATATATATATATATATATATATATATATATATATATATATATATATATATGTTATGTCTTGTTTCGTACATTTAAGGAAATGATAGCTTTACAATGACATCTACAAAAAAGTATGAAGATATAGGTAAGTGTGTATTAGTCAAAATGTACGAAGAGCTCTCGAGGTTTTCGTCCATCTTGTAAAGTATAATGAATAGTTATCATCATTGTTGCCCAGTTCAGTGGTTACAGAATGGACATTGTCCGTGTGTGTGTCACGATTTTAAAAGAAGTATCATTAGATGGTTCCTTCATGAGAAATCTGATCGTTAATAACCAATCTTTTTAATTGAGATTTATATCAAAGCATAGCTTCTTGGTTATGCGATAAATAATATATGTTTATCCTTTCCAGCAGTAGGTGGTGCGCGCACTGACTGGAATGGATAACGCGTTCTGAAGCCCCTGCCGCCACCAGAAGCACCTGACCTGCTGCTCTGCTCTGCTTTGCTCTCCACTAGCAATCGCCGCTGGAAGAAGAAGAAAAAGCAGAAGAAGAAGACCCATCACGGCGCGAGCCAGTCCAGCCACCAGTGTTTGTTCAGCTTCCATCGAGGAAGGGTGTACTCTCCCGCGCAGCAGTTCGCTTACTCATGCGCTTCCAGTTCCCCGTAAATCGTGTCTTTTCGTAGAATTTCCTCCCCCCCGGTACCTAACCCCTGATGATGGCACGCGGCAACGTCCTCTCTGATCATTAGGTGAGGACGTAGGGGACTTGTTAAACCCCGGACTTTGAGAAGTCGAGAAAATTGTACCCCGGGACTTTGCTTGGCTGTGACCTGCACGTAAGTTGTTGTTATATCGTCCGTATTCATCGACCTGAAGACTGCAGTGGGAAGTCAAGGACACACCTTCACCTAGGCGTTCGAGGTAAGTTTTTTTTTTTTTTTTTTTTTTGCTGCAACGTTGCAAAATTCATTTTTATGAGGGGTGCATGTACCTGCTTTTTTTTCATTGTCGTTTATTGGCAGTTGTGTTTTTTTTTTTTTATCTGGAATATTACGTCAGTTGCTCTTGGTATTGAAGCCAGAAAAAAATGCTTTTAATCAGGAATCGTAACGGATTAAAAATATACTAATAGGCGTAATATCCGTGTGACGTCACTGAGTATCCATTCACCTTTGCAATATGCTGGACCTCCTCCCGCTCTCCCCACAACATAAAAAATGAATGAAATATCACACCTGTTATTCATTTCATCTTCAAACTAATTCATTACGGTAACGAATTAATGCCTCGTAATTTGGGTCCGTTTAAAACTGTCATGGAAGACTCGTGAAAAATCTCACCTGTTATTCGTTTTATTTTACAACCAATTCATTACTGCAATGCTTTTACACCTGGTAATTTGGATCTGTTTAAAATTGTTATGGAAGACTTGGAAATTAAGTGACACCTGTTGGAAAAGGGGGTGGGAGTAATAATAGGATGACTGAAGTAATTTAACTAAAGTGAACACAAGAAATAGTTGCGTGGGCGTAATAGGAAATAGTTTATAGTTTATCGTTTTGTAAACCTGATTACGACAGAACGCAGTTGATTTGCATAAAGGAATGTTAATGGTATGTATAAATGCACACGTACTTTGTGTGTGTGTATATATATATATATATATATATATATATATATATATATATATATAGAGAGAGAGAGAGAGAGAGAGAGAGAGAGAGAGAGAGAGAGAGCATGATTTACTAAATCAGGATTATTTTCTATGAAATTAATGAAAGTTGATAATGTATATTATCATTATATATATATATATATATATATATATATATATATATATATATACATATATATATATGAAGAGAGAGAGAGAGAGCATGATTTGCTCTAGCAGGAATCATTTCCGAAAAAATTAATGTAAGTTGCGGTAATGATAACAGTAGCATCAGTTTGCACTGTAAAAGTAGTTGTATTATTATTATTATTATTATTATTATTATTATTATTATTATTATTATTATTATATATGAAAAAAATCCAGCTTATAATAATAACACAGTAGTAAAAAAATCATGGAATAAAGCTTTACTTTGGATAACTGTGGTATACAATATCCAAGGCTATATCTTATAGAAGGTAGAATGCGTAGGACAAGTATCACTGAATATATGAATTTGCTGTAGAATTGGATATTAAAATTCATGGAAACTTTACTTTCTAGTAAATGCCATTCGATTTGACATTTTTCTGATAACATACTTTTCTCCATCTGTCTCATTCAAAATGTATATACGGTGTATATATATATGTGTGTGTATATATATATATATATATATATATATATATATATATATATATATATATATATATATATATATATATATATATATATATATATATATATATATATATATATTATATGTGTACATGTAATATATATATATATATATATATGTGTGTGTGTGTGTGTGTGTGTGTGCGTGCATGTGTTCGTTGCGGATGAAACTTTAATAAAGAGCGCGATTTTATTTAAAACGTCGTAAAAGCTCCATAGCACACAAGAGATTATTTAATTGAAAATACTGGGGTGTTTTCTGGCGTCCCAACTACTAAGGTCACTGAGGGAACGGTAACCGTTGTTTGAGTAACAAAATCGTAAAAAAAGTCATTTACATCCTTTTACCTAGTAATCAAATTCGAATCAACCTTTTTAATATATAATGACTCTATTCACTTGTCAAACTGATCCGAGATGGGCGTGTTCTGTTTATGAAGTATTAATGTTAAATTTGCTATAATTCAGGTTAATGATCATTCTTTTCACCATAATGTCTGCTGTCTTTATGTGGGCGTGCAAAGTACGGTTAACTATTTTGGCTTAAAAAAAACCATATTTTGAAATGTGTCAAAGCTTACCAAGTCCGAATATAATTGGTTTTACAATTTCTGCTCCGTTTTACTCGTAGTATAAAACCATATGGCGATACTGTAAGCAGAAAGAGAGAGAGAGAGAGAGAGAGAGAGAGAGAGAGAGAGAGAGAGAGAGAGAGAGAGAGAGAGAGAGAGAGAAAACAAACATTCCATATCGTGGAAAGATCATATCATTAGCGTTGCAGTAAGACTTTGTCTTTGTCTTACCTGGGAACGAAAGAAAACGGATACTAAGCTCTTCTGTGACACGAAAATGGAATAATGGCAATTTGTGACCTCCATAAGAACTGACAGCTATGAACTGTCTAATGTCATGCAAACTGCTGAATTCGCCTACTTCTTCGTAAAGAGTCTTATTTATTCGTCAAATACAGTTTATTGTTTCTAGAATGACTTGTTCTGCGATGTCATAATTGTTCCCTAGGCGTTTACACATATTTAGCTCCGCAGGGTTATCCTAGGTGGTGCAGCTATTTGTAAAAGTAGAGTTATCCCAGATGGCACCATTTCTTGTAGCTTTATGGTTATCTCAGGTGTTACCATTATTTATAGGAGCAGGGTTATCCAATGGCTCCATTATTATTGTTATGATCAAGTTTATCTCAATTATTCCATTACTTGTATAGGTGCAGATGTTCCAGGAGGTGCCATTATCTCAGGTGGTGCCATTACGTGTAGGATCATGGTTATTTCAGGGGATGCCCTGATTTGTAGGAGCATGGTTATCTCAAGGGGTGCCATTATACTTAGGAGCATGGTTATCTCAAGTGGTGCCATGATGCATAGGAGCATGGTTATCTCAGGTGGTGCCATTACATGTAGGATCATGGTTATTTCAGATGGTGCTCAGATTTGCAGGAGCATGGTTATCTCAAGGGGTGCCATTATACATAGGAGCATGGCTATCTCAGGTGGTGCCATTATGCATAGGAACATGGTTATCTCAGGTGGTCCCTTGATTTGTAGGAGCATGGTAATCTCAGGTGGTGCCATTATACATAGGAGCATGGTTATCTCAGGTGGTGCCATGAGTTGTAGGAGCATGGTTATCTCAGGTGGTGCCATTATACATAGGAACATGATTATCTCAGGTGGTGCCATTATACATAGGAGCATGGTTATCGCAAGTGGTGCTGTCATGCATAGGAGAGTGGTTATCTCAAGTGGTACCAATATACATAGGAACATGGTTAGCTCATGTATAGTGCTATTATACATAGGAGTGTGGTTATCTCAGGTGGTGCCATGATTTCTAGGAGCATGGTTATCTCAGGTGGTACCATTATTAGTAGGAGCATGGTTATCTCAGGTGGTGCCATTATTTGCAGGAGCATGATTATCTCAGGTGGTGCCATTAGACATACAAGCATGGTTATCTCAGGTGGTGTCATTATTTGCAGGAGCATGGTTATCTCAGGTGGTGCCATTATTTGCAGGAGCATGGTTATCTCAGGTGGTGCCATTATTTGCAGGAGCATGGTTATCTCAGGTGGTGCCATTATTTGCAGGAGCATGGTTATCTCAGGTGGTGCCATTATTTGTAGGAGCATGGTTATCTCAGGTGGTGCCATTATTTGCAGGAGCATGGTTATCTCAGGTGGTGCCATTATTTGCAGGAGCATGGTTATCTCAAGTGGTGCCATGATTTGTAGGAGCATGGTTATCTCAGGTGGTGCCATTATTTGCAGGAGCATGGTTATCTCAGGTGGTGCCATTATTTGTAGGAGCATGGTTATCTCAGGTGGTGCCAGTATTTGCAGGAGCATGGTTATCTCAGGTGGTGCCATTATTTGTAGGAGCATGGTTATCTCAGGTGGTGCCATTATTTGCAGGAGCATGGTTATCTCAAGTGGTGCCATTATTTGCAGGAGCATGGTTATCTCAGGTGGTGCCATTATTTGTAGGAGCATGGTTATCTCAGGTGGTGCCAGTATTTGCAGGAGTATGGTTATCTCAGGTGGTGCCATTATTTGCAGGAGCATGGTTATCTCAGGTGGTGCCATTAGACATAGGAGCATGGTTATCTCAAGTGGTGCCATGATTTGTAGGAGCATGGTTATCTCAGGTGGTGCCATTATTTGTAGGAGCATGGTTATCTCAGGTGGTGCCATTATGTGCAGGAGCATGGTTATCTCAGGTGGTGCCATTATGTGCAGGAGCATGGTTATCTCAGGTGGTGCCATTTATGTGCAGGAGCATGGTTATCTCAGGTGGTGCCATTAATTGTAGTAGCATGGTTATTTCAGGTGGTGCCATTATTTGTAGGAGCATGGTTATCTCAGGTGGTGCCATTATTTGTAGGAGCATGGTTATCTCAGGTGGTGCCATTATTTGCAGGAGCATGGTTATCTCAGGTGGTGCCGTTATTTGCAGGAGCATGGTTATCTCAGATGATGCCATTATGTTTACGAGCATGGTTATCTCAGGTGGTGCCATTAATTGTATGAGCATGGTTATCTTAGGTGGTGACATTATTTGTAGGAGCATGGTTATCTTATGTGATGCCATTATTTATAGGAACGTGGTTATCTCAGGTGATGCCATTATTTACAGGAGCATGGTTATCTCAGGTGGTGCCATTATTTTCAGGATCATGGTAATCTCAGATGATACCATTATGTTTAGGAGCATGGTTATCTCAGGGGGGTGCCATTAATTGTAGGAGCATGGTTATCTGAGGTGATGCCATTATTTGTAGGAGCATGGTTATCTCGGGTGGTGCCATTATGCATAGGAACATGGTTATCTCAGATGATGCCATGATTTGCGGGAGCATGGTTATCTCAGGTGGTGCCATTATTTGTAGGAGTGGTTATCTCAGGTGGTGCCACTATTTGAAGGAATAGTTATCTCAGGTGGTGCCATTATTGGTAGGAGTGTTTATCTCAGGTAGTGCCATTATTTGTAGGAGCATAGTTATCTCAAATGATGCCATTGTGTTTAGGAGCATGGTTATCTCAGGTGGTGCCATTATTTGTAGGAGCATAGTTATCTCAAATGATGCCATTGTGTTTAGGAACATGGTTATCTCAGGTGTTGCCATTAATTGTAGGAGCATGGTTATCTTAGGTGATGCCATTATTTATAGGAGCATGGTTATCTCAGGTGGTGCCATTATTTGTAGGAACATGGTTATCTCAGTTGGTGCCATTAATTGTAGGAACATGGTTATCTTAGGTGATGCCATTATTTGTAGGAGCATGGTTATCTCAGGTGGTGCCATTATTTGTAGGAGTAGTTATCTCAGATGGTGCCATTCTTTGTAGGAGCAGGTTATTTTATTAGTATTTATTGTTATTTTTCATTTTGCTGCTCATATTTCTGTTCAGTTTCCTCCTTTCCTCTTTTCGGTTCTGTGCCTTTTTGAAAAATGGGAAATTTTTTTTCATCTGATTATTATTGGGAAAATTCACGTTTTTTTTTTTTTTTCCCAGAATAGGTTTACGCGAATGATTATAATATTAACGATTGTAATAGTAATGGTGACGTTATAAAGGCTGTTGTTAGAGTATATGTCCTTTGCGTCTTAAACCTTATGGGCACGTTATTAATGTCACCAGAAATAAGACGAGATGATGATGATGATGAATCATTACTTTTAACACTCTCCTTGGCCTCTCCTACCTTAAGGCATTCTCCTGTCATTCATAGCATCTTCTGCTTTGACTCAACTCTCTTCTGCATATGCTGTAATCCGCTGTACATCTGTACTTTTCAACAACTGTCAATCGAGCGTTCGTTCTCTCATTTTCTTCGTCGATCCATATAAACTTTTCTGGGTGAAAAGGCCACGCTCTCTCTCTCTCTCTCTCTCTCTCTCTCTCTCTCTCTCTCTCTCTCTCTCTCTCTCTCTCTGAGCTGTCAAGTCTGGTAATTCCTCTCAGCGATTCTAACACTCCTTTATCCTCCAGCTCTGTCCCTCTGTAATGCTAAGCCCTTCTTAGTATTCTCTCTCAGCGTGAGGTCCTTTGGGTTCCTGCCTCTTGACAGACTAGTGGCGGCGTGGCTTCCGGTCTGGTTGAGATTCCTGCATGATTCCCTAACAAATTTCGAGGCTTGACTTAGCCTACCTACACGTGTAGTCTGCCGTTTGGTTTTATCTGTTAAGATTTTCAAAGCTCGGAGTTGTAAGGACTATCCAGAGGAAAGCTGATAGCATCAATCCCTTTGACTGTCGCATTATTTCTTCGGGATTTTTGAACGTCGAAATTGAATACTTTTCTCATCCCTGGTTTGAGGCACGTCTTAGTATTCTTTTTTTTTAAATTATGTTGCCCTTGAAGACTCTAAGGCTCCAGGAGTCATCTGGCATAAGGCCACCTAAGCTAAACGTTCCTGCTTGTAGCATTATTGCTCAGTGCGAAAGTAATTAATATACTTTTTAATCTGTTGTAAGCATCTTGTCATTTATGCTACAAACACCTGCTTTCTGCCCCATTTTTATAGTCACGTCCCCTGTCAGTTTGCTCTCTTACCTGTGATATTCCCTTCTTTATCAACTGTTTTCCAGTCTACTTCTTCTCTCATTCATGCAATCACTGAAGATCCAACCCTTCCCCATCCTCCCCTAATTGCTGTCAGTCTAAGACTGCTCTTTCTTTGATCCCGAGAGCATATTTGAAAGAAGGTCGTGTAATTTGGATAAAGTTAATGCCTTAAAGGCTCGGTTTCCGCTTATTTGTCTTTCTCCTCTCCCCCTTCTTATTCTTGGACTGTGTTTGATGAAAATGCTGGCCTCCCTCAGGCTTCTGTCAACATTGTGTGCGCTCACGTCACGTCAGACTTTTCTCTGAGGGAGCCTTGTAGTTCAGATTTTAAGAGATATACTTGTATGGAAAAATTTATTTATTTATGCATACCATTACAAGTCGTTTTTAATCTGCGCTTTGCATATTATTCGACTTGATTGGATCAAAGGCATATATATATATATATATATATATATATATATATATATATATATATATATGAAATATCCTAATATATACATATATATATATATATATATATATATATATATATATATATTATACTGTATATATAATACGTATGTATGTATATATGAGTATATATATGTATATATGTACGTGATTATATATATATATATATATATATATATATATATATATATATATATGTGTATAAATATTTATATGTTTTATATATATATATATATATATATATATATGTAATATATATATATATATATATATATATATATATATATATATATATATATATATATAAATATATATATGTAATATATATATATATATATATATATATATATATATATATATATATATATATATATATATATATATATATATTATATATATATATATATATATATATATATATATATAGTGTGTGTGTATATATATATGTACTGTATGTATGTATATATACATATTTGTATATACATATATATGTATATATATATATATATATATATATATATATATATATATAATAACTTTTACGTGCAGAAAATTTATTACTCACATTTCTCCCCATTTGAGCGACGCCCATGAATATTCTAAACCTCCATTCCCCTTCTACCCATATTTAGAGTCATGTCTTTATACTAGGAGAGTTTAATCTGATTAGAACGAGGCTTAAAATAGCAGGTAATTCTTGGCTGGAGAGGTAGAGTTCCAAACGAACTAGGGAACAGACTTTTGCAGCGGAGGAGAGACGAAATAGCACGTAGGGTGAAGGTGTATGGAGGAGCAGAAATAAAACTGAAGTGGGAGAAGGCGAGTTGGAATAATTTAAGAATAGGGTCAAGGAGGGATGAATGTGGATAGCAGCTCCTCGGTGAAGGGAGACTTTCACCGGACGACAAGAAAAGCTGTTGCTTTCGAGAGCAGATGTAAGGGAAAGTTGGAATCGTTAATTTATCTTAAAAGGAAAAATCTCCGGTAAGCCGAGGTAAAAAGATAGAGGGAGATAAGGCACTGGGAGTTAATTAAGTGCTTGGGGTGAGAAAGGCTAAAGGGAACTGAAGAATGAGAGGAAATGAACGTAGATAGCAGAGAAGAGAGAATATATAATTAATCAGATGCTGTCTTAACATAAGCAGTCTTCTGCCCAATGGACTTAGTGTTTGAAAGCTAGGCGAAATTCAATGATGCAAAAATTGAAAATGTCAATATCGTAAGATACTGTATATAGGAATTTAACTTTATTGTCGTTATTGTTAATTAATTAATTGGGTCTTTCGTATGTTATAAAGCAGCAGAGTTATTATAAAGTTACTGTAAAAAAAAAATTAGTTAAGTCACTTGCAAGCGTTGTCGAAAACATTGTGTCTGTCTTAAGAATTTGCTCTCTCTCTCTCTCTCTCTCTCTCTCTCTCTCTAAATGTGTGTGTACATATATGTATATGTATATATATACATACATGCATACTTACACATTTTTATTTATAAATAAATATATATTTTTATTTATATATAATATATATATATATATATATATATATATATATATATATATATATATATATATATAGAGAGAGAGAGAGAGAGAGAGAGAGAGAGAGAGAGAGAGAGAGAGAGAGAGAGAGAGAGAGAGAGAGAGAGAGAGAGAGAGAGAGAGAGAGAGAGAGAGAGAGGGCTAGCCTACATAACGTACTACAAAGACGGTGAAACCCCGCTGTTATTGTCAGTCGCACAGCCGGGATATCCTTAGAGCAACAATTTAAGCAGCAAACATTAATTGACAAATACAGCGTGGAATAGTGGAAGTTCCTTGTGCGCAACTTTGTGCTCCTAATAGAGTTTCTAGCAAACACTGCATCTGACGTTAGGAGCGGATGTGATATATATTGTCATTAGGAATGCTTTGGTGGTGAGGCTGACCGATTTAGGAATTACCTTGTAATAGTTTTTTTTTTTTCTTTTACGTCATAGGCAAGTGGATGGACGAATTGGGATTATAGCTGTGAGGTTATAGTTTTTTTTTTTAAAGGTTGTTTAAGTATGGGTATTGTTTATGCTTCTCTCTCTCTCTCTCTCTCTCTCTCTGGTCATCGTTATTAAGATTTTAAAAATAGTGTAAGGCTACTATATTGCTCTCTCTCTCTCTCTCTCTCTCTCTCTCTCTCTCTCTCTCTCTCTCTCTCTCTCTCTCCATCGTCACCATTATTAAGATTTTAAAAATTTTGTAAGACAACTATATTATTTATTCTGCTCTCTCTCTCTCTCTCTCTCTCTCTCTCTCTCTCTCTCTCTCTCTCTCTCTCTCTCTCTCTCTCTCTCTCTCTCCATCATCGTCATCATTGTTCAGATTTTAAAATGATGTAAGACAACTATATTATTTATTCTGCTCTCTCTCTCTCTCTCTCTCTCTCTCTCTCTCTCTCTCTCTCTCTCTCTCTCTCTCTCTCTCTCTCTCTCTCTCTCTCTCTTTCTTGTCACCATTAGTAAGATTTTAAAAATGGCGTAAGGCAGCTATATTATTTATACTGTTTTTTTTTTTCTCTCTCTCATTAAGATTTCATTACTGGTGTAAGGCATGAATATTATTTATACTCAATGTCTCTCTCATCATCATCATCATTAAGATTTTACTATGCGCTTACCTACTCTCTGGGGCTAGTAATAATTGAATACACAAAGTATCTCTTTTGCATATGTATAATATAATACATAATTCAAGACCCTTTTCCTTCTTGGACTAAATAAAGTACATTTTAATTTGAAAGCTAAGTGACGTCAACGGGAATGTCTTGAATTTATTGTAGAGGGTAATTCTATAACAAAGGTCATAAGTAACTTCAGCGGGAATGTCTTAAATCCATAAAGATGGTAATTTTGTTACAAAGTTCAATATGGGAGTTAATATTTTATGGTCGTTCTAAAATCTAAGTTAGTTAGCTTTGAGGTTTGGAGATTATAAATCTTCCTTTATTATTATTATTATTATTATTATTATTATTATTATTATTAGAAAGTTTTCGGGAATCTTATTCTCTTTTTCAATTACTATTATTATTATTATTATTATTATTATTATTATTATTATTATTATTATTATTAAAGTAAACAGTTTGAACTCATTTGATAAATAATTTTCAACATCAAATTTGTATTCTATAATAATCAATTTCTCTCGTAAAAACCTAAAATAAAAGAATTACGAAAAGAGACGAATATTACATGAAAGAATAAAGTAATTCTTTTAAATTTATTTTTTCAGCAGCGAATGTATATTCCGTAATAATTAATTTCTCTTTGAAAATCATGAAATAAAAGGGTTACGGAAAGAGATGAATACAATATTAAGAACAAAATAAAAAGGCAATCTTTCGAAAACCAGACGATAGCAAAGCCGTTTTTCAGGCGCTTCCTTTTGCTGGCAGTCGTAGCATATTACTCCTTTTCCTTAAATGATTTAATTCGCCCGTTACATCATTTAAAAATTAGTGTAAAAATAAAGCCCGGCCTTGTATCTCCAAAAAAAAAAAAGAATGTCGCCGGGTAAAATACAATTGCTATATACGACACGTCATATGAATTTTAAGCGCGGTCACATCTACAATGCAAACTCACGCTGCAAATGCATATGCAATTTCGAGCCAAAGGAGAACAGCCAAAAAAATATATTTAGTTAAAGCGGAAAAATATATGTATATAAAGTTTTACCTTTCCCAGAAATATATAGTATGTATGTGTGTATATAAAGAGAGGAAAAACTTAATATTTGAACCATATTCGAGACGAGTTTTGACGGGGTGTTCAAAACACAAAAAATAAAATGAGTTGTTTTTGTTTCATAAACGCTATGAAATGTATGACTCTCTCTCTCTCTCTCTCTCTCACACACACACACATTGCAATATCATTTGTTTTTTGTTTCATAAACGTTACGAAATGTATGACGTCTCTCTCTCTCTCTCTCTCTCTCTCTCTCTCTCTCTCTCTCTCTCTCTCTCTCACGAACAGAGTTCGCAATATCATTTGTTTTTCGTTTTATCATTTGTTTTTCGTTTCATAAACGCTTGCAAACGTATGGCGTCTCTCTCTCTCTCTCTCTCTCTCTCTCTCTCTCTGTCATGTAGAGTTTGCAATATCATTGGTTTTTCGTTTCATAAAAGCTCTCTCTATGACGTCTCTCTCTCTCTCTCTCTCTCTCTCTCTCTCTCTCTCTCTCTCTCTCTCTGTCATGTAGAGTTTGCAATATCATTGGTTTTTCGTTTCATAAAAGCTATGAAATGGATGACGTCTCTCTCTCTCTCTCTCTCTCTCTCTCTCTCTCTCTCTCTCTCTCTCTCTCTCTCTCTCTCTCTCTCTCTCACACACACACACACAGAGTTGAGTTTTGCAATATCACTTGTTTTTCATTTCATAAAAGGTATGAAAATGTCTCTCTCTCTCTCTCTCTCTCTCTCTCTCTCTCTCTCTCTCTCTCTCTCTCTCTCTCTCTCTCACACACACACAGAGTTGAGTTTTGCAATATCACTTGTTTTTCGTGTCATAAACGGTATAAAATGTAATATCTCTCTCTCTCTCTCTCTCTCTCTCTCTCTCTCTCTCTCTCTCTCTCTCTCTCTCTCTCTCTCTCTCTCCACGTTCAGAGTTCGCAAATTCAGTGGCTTTTCGTTTCATAAAAGCTATGAAATGTATGATCTCTCTCTCTCTCTCTCTCTCTCTCTCTCTCTCTCTCTCTCTCTCTCTCTCTCTCTCTCTCTCTCACACACACACACACACACAGAGTTGAGTTTCGCAATATCATTTCGCTCTCGCGAAAGTGATTGCAAATTGACTTTTGTCCTTAGCAGTTATTCATATAATCTAACGCTGATACTCCAAGGACATTCGGGCGAAGTTGACAGCCAGTTGAAAAACAGACCTACGGCAAATATATCCTGTCAACTTGAATGACGTTCCTCGACCTTTGACCTTCTTTCTCTCAATTTTTGTTTAATTTCAGTGACTCTAAGTACCTCCTCTGTAAATTCCGGTTATCGAGAATTTAAAAAGGCAAAGTTTTCTCTCCGTTTCATTCACGGAATTACCAGTTTCATTTTCATTCGCAGCAGGAAAAAATCGTTTCGTCAATGGTATTCAAATTGCCTGATGATAAACTGTTCAGGTAATTTCTGTTCTCTTTTGCTTTTGAAAAGGTTGTATGATGTGCTCTCTGCAGGCACGTACCGATGAAACAGATGATCATTGAGAGAGAGAGAGAGAGAGAGAGAGAGAGAGAGAGAGAGAGAGAGAGAGGGAGAGATGCGCAATATTATTAACTAAAAGCTAGAGAAGAAATATAGGTTTCCCGCATTATCTGTCATACAGTGAACAATATTCAGAGGAGAGAGAGAGAGAGAGAGAGAGAGAGAGAGAGAGAGAGAGAGAGAGATGTGCAATAGTATTGTTCTGAAAGGCAAAGAAGTACTACCGCTACCTTGCACGGTGAATAATTTACAGAAGAGAGAGAGAGAGAGAGAGATGCGCAGTAGTATTTACACTTAAAGCCAGAGAAGTAATATAGTTTTCCCGCACTATCTGTAATACGGTGAATAATTTACAGAAGAGATAGAGAAAGAGAGACAGAGAGAGAGAGAGAAAAATATGCGACATATTATTATACCGAAAGCCAGAGCAGCAATATCGTTATCTCTCACTATCTATAAGCGTTGAATATTTCACAAAGTATATCGTTTTATCTAATATTTGACAAAGTCCTCCCAAACGACGGAGTCTTTCTTTACTTCTTTACGTAGTATTAATTTTTTTGCAGTGGAGTCAACAGTAGACAGTCCTTATTGCTACAGTGTTCGCGTGATAACTGATACATAAGAGAAGGCGGCACTCGAGACACGATATTAAGGCCAATATTCGTCACGCGAGCCACTTTGCATTTGAACAGGAGAGTCAGGCGATGAATGTTCGTGGGAACTCGTAATTCGCTGTTCGTTGTCTTTCATTACGTGTGTGTGTGGTATTTTGGGAGTTAGTGTTATGTGATATATATATATATATATATATATATATATATATATATATATATATATATATATATATATATATATATATATATATATATATATATATATATAAATATTTTGTGTGTATATATATGTATATGTATGTATATATATTTATATATATGCATGTATATATATGTGTATATATATATATACATATTCATATGTTATGTATTTTCAAATCCGTTCACTATTGGTCCATTTTCAGGCGTCATTGTGACTCATGCCCATCGTATCAGACTCCTCAGTTTTGTTGCAAGATGCAAAATATTGATTTCAAGGATAATGCAGCCCATATTCATGCTCCCGTTTGTAATCGGCTTTGGCTTCCATTTATGATCACCCGTCCATTACCTGACCATCATACATAATATTTGAACTATCCAGAATTATAAATATGAGAGCCTTTTTCATTTAGCGACATCTTCGGTTAAAATGTTAAGATCACAATCACTTTGGAACACAACTCTTTTTGGGAATGTTTTTGGGAGGAACCTATTATCATAATCACCATCAGAGTTTCGTCTTAAGGGAAGAGAATAAATGAAGAAGTTGTTCTTCCCCCTTCGATTTCCATTACCTAATGAAACTTGTCTTCCCTTCTCCTATGGGATACCCTCTAGATCCCTCGCATAGGAAAGTTTCGAACTACGCTCCTGCAGGTATAAAAAACAAGCTTGTCTTTTATCCAAAATTTGAAGGGAAAATATGGGTTACTTACGATAAGTGTTATAGGGTGGGGCAATTCAGGTTTAAAATGCCTTTGTGTGTAGAAGCAAAAGTGATAATTTGGCTTAATGTTACTTCCATCTTCGTCGATGCATGGGATTTGGAAAATGTTTTATATCAGATTTACATCTATAATGTTTTATATCAGGTTTAATGTTTTATATCACGTTTTCACAAAAAAAAATCAAACCTCTGAATTTTCCCGGTTTCTTTAAAAAAGCAAAGCCTCAAAACATGAATAAGTCGAACATTAGTAGCTTGAAAACTTTCTTGTTTTTAGATTAGTATTTGAGGGAGTTTGATCTTTTGAAGTCTCACCCCATAACACAGTATTATTCTCTGCACCGCCACTTTATTAAATCACTGAACATGGCATACACAGGTTTTCGTAATTCTGATCATAATTTGCACTCGGTTCTTCCCAGATTGTAACATGTGTCACCCAGTTTTGGGGTTAATTCTAAAAAATCAGCCCTTTTTGAAGTGAGGCTTGGTGCAGTCCAATTTTACTGAGGATTCTTTCTGTGACCAAATTGTGGATTTGTCTAACTGATCATGAGGTTGAATTTTGGGAACTTCAGAAGCTGGAACTTAGTAAAAATGCTTTTTCTTGGAGTAGGCAGACGTGAGTCTCACTTCACAGTTTGTTTTTCCTTTTCTGCGCTGATCGTCCTGTTAGTATTTCTTTGTTGATTTTGTTTTATAGTTTATTCTTTATGCCTTTGTACTTTTTTTTTTTTTTTTGCATCGGCCTACTTTTCCTGTTGGTCCCCTAAGGCTTATATCAGTCTGTTTCTCTAGCTAGTTTTGCTCATTAGTTAGTAATAATAATAATAATAATAATAATAATAATAATAATAATAATAATAATAATAATAATAATAATAATAATAATAATAATAATAATAATAATAATAATAATAATAATAATAATAATAATAATAATAATAATAATAATCAGTGTGACTCAAATAAACCGAGTTTGTATATTGATGGAAACCTCAGAAGTGCCTTAATGAATACTTTGGCATATGACTGCACCATATCAAAATATTGAAGACTCGTGATTATTTTACCTGTTTACAAGAACATTATAGAAGTGGGGGTGGAGGGGGGGGGACTTGTGATGGGACTTTGACGTACAGGTAATTACCTCCCCTGCACGTGTCGAAATTAGCGCATCTTTGTGGTAAATGATGCGAGTTCCATTTCAGAGCCTGTGTGCGTTCTCAATTGGGGAATATCGTTCAAGGAACTTTGAATATTATTGCAGACAAGGACGTTATTTCATTACGGAGAGGATGAAAAGTGCCCTTGCCCTACTTGGCACTAATGAAGTGAGTTTATGCACTGTTAAGGTCGTCTTGCAATTAGGGAGTCGCAATTGAAAATTGCGATACACAGGCACGCGAGTGTTTTATGAAAAATATTCCACGTATAATTCTGCAATAAAATACTCTATAAATATGAAAGTAAAATGAAAAGAGAATCCTGTAACAATATCATTGTTGCCCCAAATAAACTGACACTGGTTACAGCGCCATGTATTTCTTCTGGTGAATTACAAAGAGAGCGAAATTTTGCAAATGCTTGGAAATACGCGAGGCAAAACTTCGGCTCATTCAATTTGTCCCTCAGTTTTTTATTTGTTTTTTTCCTCCTCATAATTCCTTATAAATGACACTCATTTCATTGTTTCCTTTTTCCACCGGGTTAATAAATGATACGCGTCCAGTGTATATATTTTTTCTTGCCTCATTATAAAAGCAGTGTGTTTTTTTTTTTTCCTTGCTTCATTATAAAAGCAGTTCGTCTAGAACTTTTTCCCTCTTCAGTTTAATGGCAGATCTGTCCTAGTTCCTTTTATTTTCGCTCGAAAAATATGAGCGCATTTTTGCGTTCGGATTTTTTGCTCTATTGGAGATAGATCCTTGCCCCCCTCTTTTTTTTTTTTTTTTTTTTTTTTTTTTTTGTACGACTTAATTTGGTACATCAATAAAGTTGCCTTCACTGAGTCATTGGTTTTGGTTCGGTCTTTATTTCCCCCCTCTGTCAGATCTAGCAGTTTCGTTCTGGCGGCGTTTAAGCCTGTCCAATATCCTTTTTGTAAATACTGCGACGTTAGGTTTGTTATTTTTAGTATCGTGCGTTATTCGCTCACATATATGATACACATTGGATGAAAATTTAATATCTGTTTTGATTCAAGATCGTTGTGGAGAAGACCCGAGTGATTTAGTTGTGGAAAAGGGTTTGTAATGTTTATGATGAGGAAATTTATGCCTGTCAATTCTCATGATGAATGTCATATTTGAAGATATATTTGTGTTTTTAGTTAGGAAATAATGACAGTAGCATTATACATACATACATACATACATACATACATACATACATACATACATACATACATACATACATACATACATACATACATACATACATATATATATATATATATATATATATATATATATATATATTTATATATATATATATACTGTGTACATCTTCAAGTCATACCTCCCTAATTGCCAAGCTAACTCTTCGTGACTACCATTAAGCATCAACAGGATGGCTAAAAATGGTAGGAAATTGTCCATTTTCTCTTGTTATCCAAAACGTATATTCACTGTCACCCATGTTTTTACTAACATCAATTTACTTACTGCAATTCTTCACTTGAATATATTTAGTACAGGATTGCAGAGGCCAGGTAAAGAGTAAAATTCGTTTCTAATTTTATTCGATGTGCCTGAAAGTGGCCCTTTTTTCCCTGAAAACTATCCAGCATTCTGAGGGAGGATAAGGAAATACGTAAAAATATGAAGTAAAAAATGTAAACTATATAAAATTATAAAATTATAAAAAATCTATTAAGTATATAAAAGTATAACTATAAAATATATAAAAATATAAAAATATTAAGTATATAAAAGTACAAAAATGTAGTGTATAAAAGTATAAAAATATAAAGTATATAAAACAAAAATATAAAGTATATAAAACATAAAAATATAAAGTATGTGAAAAAATAAAAATATTAGGCACATAAACAGACAGTGTATTAAAAATAATAATATAAAACCTCCAAGGGACGAAAGCACTCTTGCTAAACGCAGGGACATTCACTAGCGGACGCAAGTCTCCGGGGAAAATGGAAATTTAAGCTGAACCTCCCTCATTCGTGGTTGTAGATAACAGAGCCTCGTCCGTGGAACGGATGCCATTAACGATGTGCTTTCCCTCCGGAGAATAACATTAAGCTGAAGGGTAAACCACAGAAAGCATTCGTGATTAATCTAAATGAATTTGCTAGATGGAGCAGGTTAGAAATGCTGATTTATCAGTTCGGCTGCATACGTATAATGAAAATCATTTTCGTCACAGACTCAGCTGTTTATCAACGTTTCGGTTCTCGTGGAAATGGTGTTTTCCAGAGCCATTATTATTATTATTATTATTATTATTATTATTATTATTATTATTATTATTATTATTATTATTATTATTATGGATGGAAGAAGACATCACTCATGGTCTCAACCGACACACACACATATATATATATACATTTATTATGTACATACACATTATATGTATGTATGTATGTATGTATGTGTACAGTATATATAGACACTTCTGCAGGGGAAAGAGAGACATTAATTTTATCATATTTGTATAACGCATGACCTTCAACCGTTGCATTAAAGCATTACAGCAAATATCGCGCGGTGTGAAATGTAATTTGCTTTTGAAAGCGATGAAAACAGACGACTGATTAACATGCAACACTAATACGAAATATACATACAGATCTGATATGGAAATTCATTATACATCATAGTCTCTATAAGAAGAGAGAGGTCATCTAACTACAAGGAATTATGAATATACAATATAGAGAAACTGATGACTATAAGGTCATTTAGTCCACATTTCATTCCCGTAGAGGGGTAGTGCCGTCAGCGCACCTCACGGGGTGCACTGTAGGCATTACTAGAGGTTCTATGCAGCGTCCCTTCGGTCCCTGGCTGCAACCCCTTTCGTTCCTTTTACTGTACCTCCAGTCAGATTGTCTTTCTTCCATCTTGTTATCCACCCTATGCTAACAATTATTCCAAAGTGCAACAGCGAGGTTTTCCTGCTGTTATACCTTTCAAATCTACCTGTTCTCAATTTCCTTTCCAA
Source organism: Macrobrachium rosenbergii (assembly GCF_040412425.1). NCBI lineage: Eukaryota > Metazoa > Arthropoda > Malacostraca > Decapoda > Palaemonidae > Macrobrachium > Macrobrachium rosenbergii. Next base: position 42,752,732 of record NC_089762.1, on the reverse strand, counting down.
TACTGAATGACCTCATAGGTCCCAGTGCTTGGCCTTTGGCCTAAACTCTATATTCCATTCCATTCCTCTATGAAAGTCATATCCTTCTAATTATAAATAGACATTACAATTAAGTTTCTCTTAGGATTTTGACAGCATTACAAGAAGCCCAATGGAGCGAGGCTCATAACTCTACGGTCTTTGAAACCCACGTTTAACTATACGATTTATTTACAGTATTTCTTATATCAAACAAATGTTACTATTAAATTTCTCCACAAGACGCACCATTACAAGTAATTCTTTAATTAATACCAAGTGTACACACGCACAGTGTTAATAAAACACCGTGGTAAAAGAAATTAGCATGGATTTCATATCAATATTTAATACGAGTTTTCTAAACGATGCTTATTTGAGGGATAGGTAATACTGCGTACAAGTAATAAGCGAAATTACAACGGACACACATCATACTCGGTTACTTTATATTCTTTTCAAAATGAAATGTTATAACTAATATGACGTACAAGTAATAAGCAAAATTAAAGGGAAATTAAAACGAACGCGTGATATGCTCACTTATTTTATATGACTTTCAAAATGAAATGTTATAACTAATATGACGTACAAGTAATAAGCAAAATTAAAGGGAAAATAAAACGAACGCGTGACACGCTCACTTACCTTATCTCATTTGCCAAATGAATTCAGTTATCGAACATTTGAACGCACATATATAATTCCCTGCGTATGAAGCTGCAAAAAGGGCCGGTGATGCTATCCTTTCAACTTCTCCACTTTAAAAGTTCTGAGTTTTTAATATCGTCACCATCCCACCGCCCTACACAAAAAGGGAACTGTTTCGCTGTTTATTCGTGGTTTTTATTGGTATTCAACTTTTTTTTTTCCCAAGCGTCGAGGAATAATGACATTTGATTGTTAACGTAACTTTAATATATATATATATATATATATATATATATATATATATATATATATATATATATATATATATATATATATATATATATATGTATGTGTTTTTGTGTGTATGTATATGTTTTGTATGTATGTATACAGTACATATGTATATATATTACATGTGCGTGAGTGTTTGTTGTCTGTGTATGTGTATTTATACATACATACATACATAAATATACATATATATATATATATATATATATATATATATATATATAATATAATGTGTGTGTGTGTGTGTGTGTGTGTGAATATAAAACACTACTATTTAAACGTTGCAACCATGTATTTCGGGCACTTGCAACGTTTAAATAAAGTTTTATGGGCCTTTTTATATTCATATTACACTGTGGTATTACAGGAAAAGACATTCATATATGTGTGTGTATATATATATTATATATATATATATATATATATATATATATATATATATATATATATATATATATATATATATATAAATATTAATTTAGTAATTTAGTAGGTATTAATACATTTTAGCTTGGAATTAGTTTAAGTAACCAATAATCAGTATATATATAGTATAAACATATTTTCGTCTTACCGATCACTAAAGGTACTTAGTTTTTGAGAAGTACGAAATTTTTTTAATGCAAAGCACCCCATTTTAGAAACACAGACATACATGTTATCATTTCTCTCATATTTCTACCTTAATTTTGTCCTTTCCCTTTTTCTATTTTTTTTTTTTTTTTTGCTTTCTCTTAAATGGCATTCAGCCAATTTTTTCACGTTTACCACCAGCCTTTAAAGAAAAACTAAAAAAAAAAACTGTCTATTTTTCCTACTTCATTATGCAAACAGTTCGTTTTTTTTTTTCACTTTTGTTTTTCCTCTTCACTTCACAGAAACATCACTGCTATTTCTTTTGTGAAGCTTAAAAAGAAAATAAAGAATTTTTTTTAGTGACGGCAGTTTTTCCACTCGGATGGAAATGTTGTTCACTGGGTTATTTTGTGCGTTTAAGGACCAATTTGTGACCGCTTTTAACATTTTTTTGTGTTCATATTGTCATTTAATGCCTCTCACCTTTTACTCGAACGAAATAAGAAATTTGAAATTTTTTATTCAACATTTTCTTTTAATGACTCTCACCTTTTGCTCGAGCGAAATGAGAAATTTACAATTTTTTTTATTCAATATTTTCTTTTAATGACGATGTACATTTCTTTTATTCAATATTTTCTTTTAGTGACTATCTGTTACTCGAACGACTTAAAATTTACAATTCTTTTATTCAGGATTGTCTTTTAATGACTATATCTTTTACTCGAACGGAATAAGAGGTTTACAATTTTTTTATTAAATATTTTCTTTTAATGACCTATATCTTTTACTCGAACTAAATAAATTTACAATTTTTTATTTAGGATTGCATTTTAATGACTTATATCTTTTACTTGAACTAAATAAATTTACAATTTTTTATTGAGGATTGTCTTTTAATGACGATATCTTTTACTTGAACGAAGTAAGAAATTTACCATTTTTTATTCAGTATCGTCTTTTAATGACGATATCTTTTACTCGAACGAAATAAGAAATTTACATTTTTTTTTTATTCAGGATTGTCTTTTAGTGACAATATCTTTTACTCGAACTAAATGAGAATCGTAGGTGATATTTTGTATGTTTAAATTTTCCTCAGAATTTTTTTTTCCTTGCCATAAACCTGTTACTGATATAGTAGTTGTAATGTCCAAGTTTTTCAGTACTGCCTTCAAATAAAGCAACATTTTCTTAAGAAAAATCACAAGAACTAATACTTCGGCTCTTTTTATATAATTTTCTTACTAATTGCATAGGCTAGTCTACTGTTCCCACAAACATCCTCCAATTCATGGGAAATGAAGTGCACAGAATTATTGTGTTCTATTGTTTATTGATGGTTGTTCATGTCAAAATATTCAAATTCATTTATTCAGATATCAGTCTTCCCTACCTAACCCCGCACCCTATTAGGCTGTTGGACATCTTATCGAAGCATATATATATATATGTATATATATATATATATATATATATATATATATATATATATATATATATATATATATATATATATATATATATATATATATATATATATTATTATATATATATATATATATATATATATATATACATATACATGTGTGTGTGTGTGTTTGTTTTATGTATATAATGTGTATGTGTATAAATATATATATATATATATATATATATATATATATATATATATATATATATATATATTATATGTTGTAGAGAGAGATAGTGAGAGAGTGAGTGCCTGTGTTCATAATTGTGGGCCTAATATTAATTGTATGTGAGAGTGAATAATGCATGTATTGTACAATCAATTGTCAATTTTGACTATAATATAAAAATAATAGATTGAACTTTAATGTCAAAAGATCACCATGCCTTGACAAAACTTAGCCAAACTCTATACCACACGAACTTAACGTCACGCGAGGCACGCCAAGCAAAACTAAACGTTCCCAAAAGGGGGCGAAAACGCAAAGACACTCGTCAGCAAAATGGATGTGAAAAAATGACAGCTGACTTATCAGCTGACTCTCTTGCCAGCAAATCAACCGTCAAGTTCTCTAATTAACACGCAAAGTCGACCCGGCTCTTGGCAGTCCGACTGACATTTTTCCACTTTTTTTTTTCCTGCGCTTCAGTTTCGCGTTTCAGTTCTAATTAAACCCAAATTAAACGGTTTGTCATTGGACACTAATCGATTTCGTTTCTTGGTTCAGTATTGCTCTTTTATTTTCTTTTTTTATCTGGGGGACCGTAATTACGTAGATTTCCGTTATTTCAAAAGAGTGAAAAGTGTTATGCTAACTTTGTAGATTTTTTAATTTTGTCTTATATTTTTTCCATTACAAAAAAATTTTTCTTTTTTCAGTATTTCCTTATTTCCGAAGCTAGTGGAAAGTGTTATGTTAACTTTTGTAGATTTCGCATTTTGCTTTATGTTTTTATCATTAAAAAAAATCGGTCTTTTTTCAATATTTCTGGCCAATCGTAATTTACATCCGTGAGCTAAGGTCGGAAGTTATGTTCTAGATATGTCTTCCTAAAACAATATGCGGTTAGTTACTTCTGTAATAAAGTGAGTTTCGTTTTGTTTAGACCCCAACAGGTGTGTTGTTTCTACCCCCTCAAGAAAATATATTACTTATAATCATCATGATTAACAAATTTTCCTGAAGAAGGAAAATACATTACTTTTGATAACTGGCGAAAGGTAAAACTGGCATTAAAAGATTTACTACTGGAACATGGATTACTTAGTTACCATAAGTGATATATTTTCCTTAAGAATGGAAATATATTGCTAATGACAATTTTTCACAGTAAAATTGACATTAAAAGGCATTTTGGAAATTCACTCTTTGCATAGCATATTAATAAAAGGCACAAAGACTCTTGTGAACTGGACATTTATATGTGAAATATGAAAAAAGAGAGAGAGAGAGCAAGGATGAATAACTTTCGTCATTCTGAATGAATAAATATGAAGAAAAACCTTGTGTGTGTGTATTTGTGAATGAGTGGTTGCCGGATGTGAAAGTGTTCATAAGAAGAATGTCCTTGATTTTTTGGGGGGGGTGAAAGATTGCAGAGGAGTGAAAGAGATGAAAGCGTAAGGAATGAGGAGGATAAGATAAGGGGAGGCTGGAGGAGAATGTCTGATGATGATGATAATACTTTTTAACGATGGCTAAAGGTAATCGTGATGCGAGACAAGTTTATGACAGGACAACTGCGAAAAAAAAATCGCTCCTGAATCCTTCAAGGGGCAGGTATTGTACTGATTTAATAAGCACAATCTGAGTTTATGTTGTGGTATCATACACGTTTAAACTGATTGTCCCGTAGGGGGGATAGTGCCGTCAGTGCACCTCATGCGGTGCACTGTAGGCATTACTTAAGGTTCTTTGCAGCGTGCTTTCGGCCCCTAGCTGCAACCTCTTTCGTTCCTTTTACTGTACCTCCGTTCATATTTTCTTTCTTCCATCGTACTTTCCACCCTCTCCTAACAATTGATTCGTAGTGCAACTGCTTTGAGGTTTTCCTCCTGTTACACCTTTCAAATCTTTTTACTGTCAATTTCCGTTTCAGGGCTGAATGACCTCATAGGTCCCAGTGCTTGGCCTTTGGCCTAAATTCTATATTCAATTCAATTCAATAAATTGATAAGCAAATTTGCCATATGGATATGTAAGCATAATAACAAAGACTTGGGGACATGGAAGGTTTAACGCGTTTCATCCAGGTTGACTTGACCACTTCAGTAATCACAATGTCAAGGCTGTAATGGTTTCTGTATTGCTTCTTTCTGTTGCCATTCGTTTTAAGGAAGAAGGGCTTGTGTGTGTATATGTAAGTAATGTATATATGTAGGTGTATACATATATGTATATATATATATATGTATATATATATATATATATATATATATATATATATATATATATATATATATATATATATATATATATATATATATTATCTTTGTCCGAAAGGAATTAATTTATTTAAATTGGGATGACTTTGCAAAACTCTAGATATGGAATATTAGAATGAAATTACAATATATAAAAAATAACTCTGGGTTTGTGTGTCAATAGGTGAAGATTGTAATCATTCATCACTCCTCTCCAATAATTATACATGACATTAAATATACATAAATTTACATAAAACGCATCGGCAGATGTTAATCTGTATAGTTACATCCTACCAACAAACATCTAGCGCCATTTAACCCTAGAACAATTTAGGAAAGACAGTCCAAAAAAAAATTCCATCGAATTTTTGGAAAGTAGATTATTATGGCAATATGCAAATTTTTGGGGCATCCAAAAGAGCAATATTTGTATCTAATAAAAGTCTCTTGCCTAATTTTGTATCTAATAAAACTCACGGATTTGCCTCTTTTCTACATAATTAAATTCTGTCGGGAAAGTAGGCCACGGCACATTTTGTGAAACAGAATTAAATTTTGTTTTTATTTTAAACTTATGGCATCGGCTGTTGCGTTTATTGAAATAGATATTGGAGTCGTAAACACATACCGTTTTGTGCGTTTGTATGGTATGATATTGTATGAAAAGTATGAGGTCAAAATAAAGAGTACTTTATTATTGTATGACCTCAAAGAAATCAAAATCATGAGTTTATTTTGTTACTTTTTTTATAAGTAACTCTCTGCCCTTTCTACTTTTTTTAAAAGTATGAGGTCAAAATAAAGCATTCTTTATTATTGTATGACCTCAAAGCAGTCAAAATCATGAGTTCATTTTGTTACTTTTTTTATAAGTAACTCTCTCCCCTTCCTACTTTTTAAAAGCAAATCAAAATCTTTATTTTTGTATAATGAAATCAAAACCATTTATTTTGTTACTTTTTTTATAAGTAACTCTCTCCCCTTTCTACTTTTTTAAAAGTATGAAGTCAAAGTAAAGAATACTTTTTCATTGTATGACCTCAGAGAGATCAGAATCATTTGTTTATTTTGTTACTTTTTTTATAAGTAACTCTCTCCCATTTCTACTTTTTTCTAAAAGTATGAGGTCAAAGTAAAGAATACTTTATTATTGTATGACCTCAAAATTATCAAAATCATGCGTTGATTTTGTTACTTTTTTATAAGTAACTCTCTGCCCTTTCTACTTTTTTAAAAGTATGAGGTCAAAATAAAGAGTACTTTATTATTGTATGACCTCAAAGCAATCAAAATCATGTGTTCATTTTGTTACTTTTTTATAAGTAACTCTCCGCCCTTTCTACTTTTTTAAAAGTATGAGGTCTCATTATTGTATGACCTCAGAGAAATTAAAATCATACTGTCATTTACTTTTTTTTAAAAGTAATTCTCTGGTTAGACTTTTCAGTCTAACCATCAATGTCTTATCCCGTAGGTAGGTAGTGCTGTCAGTGCACCTCATGCGGCGTACTGCAGGCATTGCTTAAGGCTCTTCGCAGCGTCCTTTCGGCCCATAGCTGCAACCCATCTCATTCCTTTTTACTAAACCTCCGTTCATATTCTCTTTCTTCAAGTCATACTTCCCACCCTTTCCTAACAATTCTTTCGGCATTATTTTCAGTGCTGAATGTCCTCGTGGGTCCCAGCGCTTGGCCTTCGTCCTCAATTTTATATGCCAGCTCCAGTTCCTTAGCGCCTTCCCTGCGAATGGAAACGAATGAAAAGAATGGGTTTTGTGAGGAGAAATAGCTTCATTAAAATCAATATTGTTTCTGGCATAATACACGCATAAAATGATTTCGTCCACATGCATAGTCTGTAGTCTGTTTACTTTTAATTTTCGCTTCGGAAATCCATTTTCACCAGTTTCGTTTGAAGGTTCATAGAACAGTGGACATTTTGAAAAGTATTTTTGGTTAAAGGATGAACCTGGCGTTTGATGACGATCCGGTGTAATGTGGGAATCGGTGAACTAAAGAACTTGATAATTGCGTGGACGATAAAAATGAATATTTATATTTTTGGTTGTACGCCGGAAATATAGGTCAGTGTGTTAATCTGAAAGAATATTTTGTCTCGTTCCGTTCGAAAGCTCATTTAATTTGACGGTGTTTAAGGACCTAGAATACTTTTGCTTCAGTGTGCAAAGGAATCAAATAAGTCTTTTTTTTATTTTCTTTAGCTTTATCTTCTTTCTCCAGTTCCTCCTTGACCACTTCTTCCTGGTTTTTCGTTTGGCATTATCCCCAAATCTTGTTAGTCAGTTTGTCATACTCGTCAGTAAAATAAGAATGACAAATGCCCCCCCCATAGTTGCAATATGGTTGTTATTCATTGCCATTTTTCTAGTGACTCCCGTAGGGGGTTAGTGCCGTCAGTGCACCTCATGCGGTACACTGTAACCATTACTTAAGGTTCTTTGCAGCATGCCTTCGGCCCCTAGCAGCGACCCCTTTCGTCCATTTTACTGTGCCTCCTTTCATATTCTGTTCCTTCATCTTAATTTTACCATCTCCTAACGATTGATTCATAGTGCAACCGCGAGGTTTTCCTCCAGTTACACCTTTCAAACCTTTTACTGTCATTTTCCATTTCAGCGCTGAATGACATAGGTCCCAGTGCTTGGCCTTTGGCCTAAATTCTATATGCAACTCAGCTCTAGTTACTGACATTCTCACTAAACTAAAACTCCAACGTGTCTTCCTCAGCATCCTTCAGACTTGGTGAATCGGTTTATGATCGTCTACAACTTGTTTTGGAAAAATTTGTGGCAGTTTCAAAAATATTTAAATATTTAGCTCAGGGCCTCTCAGACACCATTCATTTCCCCGAGAAATTGAAGGTATTACTCTGAGGTAACTATTGAAATCAGGTTCGTCTTGGAAATTCGGCCTTGCTGCTGAAACCTTACCAGATTAGCATTGTAGAATTATTAATATATTTATTAAGGTACAAAGTACGGAAAGCAGATGAATTTAAAGAGCTCAATCGTCGTCGAACTTGGTATCGCGAAAACTGATGTAAAATCGTTAATGATTATTATAGCTCTTATTGTTGTTAATCAAATGAAAATTATTATGCGTATTGTTATTAAGATGAATATGAATATAAGACTTCAAACATTTTATAAACGTCTTGCTGACGAATCAATTGCAACGAATAGAAGCATCAAACTGAATCATATCTCTTCATAAACGGCCTTTTCCATTCTCTCTGACGAATTCCTCCTTCCCTCACGAACCGCGTCTGCGGATCCATAACAGTGTACGAAATTCTCTCTCTCTCTCTCTCTCTCTCTCTCTCTCTCTCTCTCTCTCTCTCTCTCTCTCTCTCTCTCTCTCAGCTCACGACCGAGGTGCTAGCATTCGATCTCCCCAACCAGGCGAGGAAACCTACTGAAAAATCTTCTTCTCTCTCTCTCTCTCTCTCTCTCTCTCTCTCTCTCTCTCTCTCTCTCTCTCTCTCTCTCTCTCAGCTCACGACCGAGGTGCTAGCATTCGATTTCCCCAACCAGGCAAGGAAACCTACTGAAAAATCGCTTCTCTCTCTCTCTCTCTCTCTCTCTCTCTCTCTCTCTCTCTCTCTCTCTCTCTCTCCGGGGATACTTATATTACATCCATCGCCCCTCGGGAGGGGCAGGTCAGGCCAGGGCAGGGCGCGGGACGCTAGGGCAAGCATATTTACCTTGAGTTCCTTTGACGGGGGCGTTATAAGGTTGACACTGGGGAGGCATAATGTGGAGGACGTTCTCTCCCCCAGAGCCAAAGGTCTTCGATGTAAAATAGGTCCTTTGTGAATATATTGGCCGGAATGAGCTGTGTGCGTGGATGGCCTGGTTATATTTCCATATTTTTTTTTTTTTTTTA
>NC_089762.1:42723390-42735890 GCF_040412425.1 Macrobrachium rosenbergii | reverse complement strand
CAGATTTTGTATTATTATTATTATTATTATTATTATTATTATTATTATTATTATTATTATTATTATTATAAAATAAATATTAACGATCTTGTAACGACGATGCAAATTCCTGTGTACTTGCAAACATTGCTCTCAATAAAAAAAATGATTTAAACTCAAATATTTTTTCCAAACGAATCAAAAGCAACAACCTATTACACTTTTATTCGCTTCACTGATTGGCAGAGCTTTTGTGTGTGTGTGTGTGTGTGTGTGTGTATGTATGTATGTATGTGTGCTTTTCAAAATAACCACTCAGCTGTTGTGTTGACTGACTCTCTCTCTCGACGTCTAAGCAAATATACCAAGCGTTTCGTGCTGAGCTATACATAGATTTGCTGAGTTCTCGATGATTGTTCTGTTTCTAGATGTTATTTAGGGGAATGGAAAAATTGATATGTCAGAAATAAAATAAAATTATAATTTTATCGTGACGGTACGACTGCAACACTCACAGTACACCCACACTTAAGTATACCACACATATATTTACATTATATATATATATATATATATATATATATATATATATATATATATATATATATATATATATATATATATATATATATATATATATATATATATATAAGAGCCAACAGAAACGCCAAAGTGTGCCTGAGGAGACAGACAGTTTGGTCTCTGAAATATAGCCTTTATTTTCTACATTTGGGCGTTTCTATGGGATCCCTTGTATTTGATGGAATTCTGTTTTAACAGAAAATATTTCACATTCATATATATATATATATATATATATATATATATATCTGATATATATATATATATATATACGGATATCAGATATCCTTCATACATATTTACATCCAAACTTTGATACTCTAGAGCATCCCAAAGGTAAGAACCCTCCTACGGACATGAAGAAGGCCTTCATATTCTTGCATTTACATCCATAGGCTTTGTATGATATAGCGCATCCAAAAGGTAAGATAGAATATGAGAAGTGAAGATAGGCATTGCGGTTATTAATATATATATATATATATATATATATATATATGTGTGTGTGTGTGTGTGTGTGTGTGTAGGTGTAGATAAGATGTTCAAAAGCCTCGTGTAAAGAGTTTGAAACAAATTAGAATAACTGGAAGTACTGTGCACATAGTCTTCATCCATGATTCCAGAAATTACATAAAAAAACCAAAGCCATTATTAAGAATATTGCCTTGTTTTCCCTATGTTATTTTTGCCTTAAAGTTAAAGTTTAGTCCAGTAAACATTTGACAATCTGAACTTCTATCCAGTTACTCACAGAGCTTCAGCCTTGCACAAACAACAGAAATATAATAAAAATGTTGTTAACTCTTACGAGGGAATTTTGGCCATCCGGAATTATATTGACAGTAATAAGCCTCACGCAAATTGGCTTCCATTTAAAGAAATGCAATTAAAACTTTCAGACTCGCTAAAAGGAATTAGTCCACAAAATTCTTTTATTAACAATATTAATAAAATAGACTTTATCTCTAATATTCGTGAATGTCAGGAAAGTTATTTATTTATATATATATATATATATATATATATATATATATAATTTTTTTTTTTTTTAATATATATATATATTATTGCATTGCACTATTCATGATTGTTACATGCAAATTCCAAAACCATGACATGCCTGAGTTCATGGATTAGTATTATTTTGGAAATTTATATTGTAGAATATTGATTGGAAGAGAGAGAGAGAGAGAGAATAACGCAATATTTACTTCCAATATCTTGTCCAATCTAGAGTGTATATTATTAATACAATTCCCTCAGTCAAGGAAAGCACTTGTGCATACGCTTGTCGCAATCAACGTTAATCTATATTTCCTTTGTTTGTTTACAAATTGATCCATAAATCTAAATTGCTAATCAACTACCCACTTCTTTTTATTCTTTACGACTCATCGTTACTTTTATTCCTGTTGTTAAAACAAATCATGGGAATTGCTTTTTACAGGAACTGTTCGTAATTTCTAGCATTTTTTGTTATTACCGACTCAACTATCTTATGATACATGCTAAGTTTAAATAAATAAAAGCATCAGAGAGAGAGAGAGAGAGAGAGAGAGAGAGAGAGAGAGAGCCGAAGGTACAATTAGTGTTACTTATCCTAAATTGGCTATAAAATTGGGCTATTTTCCTAATCATCTGCCACTGCTTAGTAGAGCCATTCGCTTATGCTTTAGGGTTAGATTTAGCTGAAGATTTCTCAGTGCGAAACTATAATCTTTAGGTTTTGGGAAGTGTGGAAAGTGTGTCCCTGTTTTCAGGAACTAAGACGTAGGTTACCCGCTCTTGGGGACGTGACAGAGATGGACATTTTATCCTTGCTACGATTCTCGGGGAGGATCGTAATTTAGAGTTGTTATGTAGCTTTGTTCAGGTCATATTTATGTCTGCAGTATGTGTTTTTAGTATATATTTAGTTATAGATATGGTGTATATATATATTTATATATATATATATATATATATATATATATATATATGTGTGTGTGTGTGTGTGTGTGTGTGTGTGTGTGTATGTGTGTGTACTGTATATATATATTTCTTATATAAAGCTCCTTTTAAATTTTGTTTTGTTTCCTTTTTAATATCCTTACGGCGCCAGTAACCTAGATATTGTAACGCCAGTTTCAGGAACCATAAATCAATCAGTCAATCTGGCCAGCTAAGTGGGAGAAGCCCAAAGGAAACTAATGAAAATTTAAGAAGAAAGCAATGTAGCTGGGCCGAAGAAGACATGAATACACCTACCGTATTTGTACCGCATTTATTCACGGAAGAGTAAGTGGCTACCAAAACACAGTTCCGCGAATTTCAACAAGCGTGACTCACCGACGCAGAAACAAAAGAGATACGACGGACATCCATTAGGGCATAATACCCTTCTGAAAGCCATGCAGATGTTCGCAACGATCCGGCCCTAAGCCGAGATAAGCAGAAAATAATCCCGCGTGAAAACCCGAACTTTACGCTGATGTTGGTGCTCCGATCCGGGGCGATGTAACTTGGGGTCATATCCCAGGCGTTTAGATGTCTGGGTCTTAAATGAGCATTTCGAGATTAGTCTTCAGAGTTCGGTCAGATATTTGGTATTTGTTGCTACAAGACTACATGGAGGTGATGTCTTTTTATGGCTTGGATGACCAATAACCGTAACCCTAAAAATCATCATAAATTTATCAAAATTATGAAAAAAAATATTTAACTTGTCTGGGTCCTAAATGAGCATTTCGAGATTAGTCTTCAGAGTTCGGTCAGATATTTGGCATTTGTTACTTCAAGACTGTATGGAGGTGGTGTCTTTTTGTGGTTTAAATGACGAATACCTCTGTCTCTTAAGGCCTAAAAATCATCATAAATTTATTAAAATAATAAATAATGTTTGTTAATATGTTTGGGTAATAAATAATCATTTAGAGACTAGTCTTCAGAGTTCGGTCAGATATTTGGCGTTTGTTACTTCAAGACTATATGGAGGCGATGTCTTTTTGTGATTTAAATGACGAATACCTCTCTCTCTCTCTCTGAAGGCCTAAAAATCATCATAAATTTATTAAATTAATAAAAATAAAAGGTTGGAGATGCTGAAACGAATGACTTTTGTTTCTTCAAGACCGTATAGAGGCGAGGTCGTCTTGTGGTTCAGTGATGAATACCCATAATCCTTAAGGTAAAAACAGTCAGTTTATTAGATTAATAAAAATAAAATGTTGAAGATTCTGAAGAGGATGATTGAAACGGTGAAAAACTTGGTGATGCGAAAATGTGTCAAAAGTATTAGCGTTAAGTGAAATGATAATCGGTGTTATGATATGGTCGAGTCATGTGGAGAGAATGGGCGATAATAGATTATAATAGAGTATATATCATGGAGGTATTGGGAGAAAAGAGGAGATTGAGAAGTACTGCGTTTATTGGACCGTCAGAAAGTTTTTGCATTCTTGTAGGTTATTCTGCTAGTGTAATTTTTGTAATTTCCCAAACTAAAACAATGTCCCTTATGATTTCTCAGAATTATATTTATGCTCAAAAATAACGAAAGCTGTTGCTAACTTAAATGAAACAGGAGACTGTGCGGTATTGCAATAAACGGACTTGCAACTAATATATGCAATCGATCCCAGGGGAAATTAATTATGCAAATCACAACAGAGCTAAGGAACTTGTGAGGACCCAATCAAGACTTCAGACATTATCAATTCCAAAACCGCATTGCAGCCAATTGATAAAAAAAAAAAATATAAACTCGCTTTATTAACTATCACTATAAAATTTATAGCCTGTTTTTTTATAACTGTGATACATTACAGAACTAACCATCCGGAAAGTTCGAAATTGCTTTTATGCAAATTGCTTTTATGCTAATGGCTTCCCCACCCGCCCTTCAACTTTCTATCGGTAATTATTACAGGTATAATCGCTGCCAATATCAGGGTTATCAGACTCTAGACTTCGATTCGAGGAAGTTTTCTGAAAGACATCGAGAACAAGTTCGTGACGATTTACGCCAAGTCACGCTGCGTGGCTTATTTTTTCTCTTCATACTTTCCCATTTTTTTATTCTTCCCAGTGGAACATGATGAGAATGACCACTATTTTCTCTCGTCATACTTTCCAATTTTAATATTTTTTTTCCTGGTGGAATATGATGAGAATGAAAATTATTTTCTCTCGTCATACTTTCCAATTTTAATGTTTTTTTTCCTGGTGAGAGAATGAATATTATTTTATCTCGTCATACTTTCCAATTTTAATATTTTTTTCCTGGTGGAATATGATGAGAATGAAAATTATTTTCTCTCGCCATACTTTCCAATTTTGATATTTTTTTCCTGGTGGGAATGATGAGAATGACTAGTATTTTACCTCATCATACTTACTCTGGTTTTAAGATTTTTTCTTGTGGAATATGATGAGAATGACTAGTATTTTCCCTCGTCATACTTTCTCCAATTTTTTCGTAGTTTTAATACTATTATTTTTTTTTTCAATTTTAATATTTTTTAGTGGAATGTGATGAGAATGAATATTATTTTCTCTCGTCATACTTTTTCTAATTTTAATATTTTTTGTAGTAGAATGTGATGAGAATGCCTACTATTTTCTCTCGTCATACTTTCTCCAATTTTAATATTTTTTTCATAGTGGAATGTGATGAAAATGACTATTATTTTCTCTCGTCATACTTTCCAGTTTTAATATTTTTTTGTAGTAGAATGTGATGAGAATGAATATTATTTTCTATCGTCATACTTTTTCCAATAATAATATTTTTTGTTAGAATGTGACGAGAATGCTCATTATTTTCTCTCGTCATACTTTCTCCAGTTTTAATATTTTGTTCATAGCAACATGTGATGAGAATGAATATAATTTTCTCTTTACTTTCCAATTCTAAGTTTCAATATGTCAATTTTTTGAAAGGGCCAGCAGTGTCTTAAGTGAAATTTTACCTGTCCTAGGAAAATAGCTGGCTAATAATAATAATAATAATAAATAATAATAATAATAATAATAATAATAATAATAATGCTTAGTACCAAAGGTAAATATATAAGAATACATCAGAAATTTTTTTTAATTTTTTAAAAGTGAACTTTGACCTGCCGTATGAATAATAATAATAATAATAATAATAATAATAATAATAATAATAATAATATAATAATAATAATAATAATAATAATAATAATAATAATAACAATAATAATAATGCTTAGTGCCAAAGGTGAATACATCAGAATACATTAGAAGGATTTTAAAAGGCTAACAGTGTCTTTTAAAGTGAACTTTGACCTGCCGTAGGAATAATAATAATAATAATAATAATAATAATACTTAGTTCCAAAGGTGAATATATCAGAATACATCAGAAATTTTTTAAAAGGCCAACAGTGTCTTTAAAAGTGAACTTTGACCTGCCGTAGGAATAATAATAATAATAATAATAATAATAATAATAATAATAATAATAATAATAATAATATAATAATAATAATAATAATGCTTAGTGCCAAAGGTGAATATATCAGAATACATTAGAAGGATTTTTTAAAAGGCTAACAGTGTCTTTGAAAGTGAACTTTGACCTGCCGTAAGAAATAATAACAACAATAATAATAATAATAATAATAATAATAATAATAATAATAATAATAATAATAATAATAATGCTTAGTGCCAAAGGTGAATATATCAGAATACATTAGAAGGATTTTAAAAGGCTAACGGTGTCTTTGAAAGTGAACTTTGACCTGCCGTAAGAAATAATAATAATAATAATAATAATAATAATAATAATAATAATAATAATAATAATAATTCATACTTCAGAATTTTTCTAAAAGGTCAGTAATGTCTTAACTGAACTTTGACCTGAACCACGGGAAAGACAAGCAAGAAACTACCCATTGGGAGGAGATACGGTAGGGCCAACACCCCCAACCCCCTCCCCCCCAAAAAAAAAAGGGGAAATCTACCAACTCTTTCCATCAGCAATGTCGTTTTCCGTCAAAGTCCATTTTGGAACGAGTTCTACGAACGATTAGCAATTAAGGGGAGCAGATTATCAAGAAGCTAAAATCAAGGACCATTGACGGGAGAACGCTTTCGTCATCTCTCTCTCTCTCTCTCTCTCTCTCTCTCTCTCTCTCTCTCTCTCTCTCTCTCTCTGTCCTCAAATTAACGACGTCCATTGAAAATCCCAAAAGGGATAAATATGAGTTTTCAAAGGATAAATGAGTTTTTCGTTTTAATGTTTTTTTTTTTTTGTTTCCCTGACCAATAGAATTCGCCCTTTGATGTCCTTGTCTCTCTTTTTTTTTATCTCGAATTGGAAAACATAAACACTCGAAATTAATGACTTTGAATTTCGTCCTGGGATAAAATTCACTTGTGTGAAGCGTTTCCAGTTCTCGAAAGCTGGCGAATTGAATTCGGTGGCTCAAGAGGTTGAAAATATGCTATTGAAGTTTATTAGATTTAGAAAGATGCAGTTGATATGTAAATGTTTATTTTGCAAAGGGATTTTCTCGTTTCTAAACAGCTTTTTAGCTCTGAGAGACTGAGAGGAGAATTTGGGTATTTGACACACAGCCCAAGTCATATATATATATATATATATATATATATATATATATATATATATATATATATATATATATATATATATATATATATATATATATATATATATATATTATTGAAGTGTTATGGGATATGTGAAATATCTATATATATATATATATATATATATATATATATATATATATATATATATATATATATATATATATATATATATATATATATATATATATATATATATATATATATTATTGAAGGGTTATGGTATATGTGAAACGTCTTTCAAAGTTCTGGTCAAAGTTTTTGTTCAGGAATATATTATACGAGGTTATTTTTTTATAAAACCTGATTTTCTTGGCTGAAAAACACCCTATCTATCTATCTATCTATCTATCTATCTATCTATCTATCTATCTGTATAAAATATATGTATATATATATTTATATATATATATATATATATATATATATATATACATACACAAACATATACATACTGTATATATGTATTTGTATGTATGTATGTATATACTGTCACAAGGATCACGTGACTAAATATACTGCAAGAGCTAGAAGGTAATAACGAAAGGTATCAATACCTAGCGCTTTCGTGTATTTCACTTTATAATTTATACTGAAGAAGTATGCATTAGATACACGAAAGGGGTAGGTGCTGACCTCTGCACCTTCTGCCCCTTGCAGCATATTATATATATATATATATATATATATATATATATATATATATATATATATATATATATATATATATGTGTGTGTGTGTGTGTGTGTGTGTGTGTGCATGTATGTATGTATGTATATATACATATAATTAACATATTTATATAGTTATATATATTTATATATATAATCTATGTATATTATAGTTTATTATATATACATACAAGTATGTATGTATGTATATGACCTTGTGTAATATTCTTGGGTGCAGAATATTACCCTGTAAATTCTACCCAGACTAGACAGTTAAAAAATAAACAGTAGAAATGTCTCCAAAATTTAAAAAAAAAAAAAAAAAAAAAAGGAACAAACAGAAGCTCCCACAAATTGCATATATTGAAAACGTCTCTGACCATCAGAAATCTGTTAAACAAGTGATTCTCTCATTATTCAACAGCCAATGGAGTTCTCTCATTAATTAAACGACACAAAGGGGATTCTTGTGTTTACCAAGAACAGATGCAGTGACTGTTGTCAAATATATGTTAAGAAGACATGTTACTAGATATCAAGGTGTTAGACCACAAGAGAGCAGAGAGATAGGAATTATAAAGTTTTTTTTATTTTTTTTTTTTTGAAAAGTAAAACCTTAATGTTCAATCAGATAACGATGTTGTAACTTTTTTTTATTGAATGGATGGATACCTTTCATTAAAGACTGTTTAATCAATTATATTCTTTTCTTACTGTGTCTTTAAAATACTGAAATATTTCAAGTTTCAATTTGTCGATGTTGTGTACTTCAGATTACTGATGCTTGCTTGACTGGAGGGTAGAATTTTCAGGAATACAGTTTCAGTTATCTTTATAATAGTACAGTACTTATATATATATATACATATATATATATATATATATATATATACATACATACATATACATATATATATATATATATATATATATATATATATATATATATATATATATATTATATATATACATATATAAGCAAAACTAATGGAAAGATACCGTGAACGGCGAATTGAACAACACGGGATAAGATAAAAAAAAAAAAACTAAAAATAAAATAGAACAAAGGAAATATTAACCGAGGTAAATGTACGGGAAATGAGGAGAGGGAGAAAACAAACACGAGGAATGAAAAATCGAGATTAAAAATCTGCTAAGAAAGGGGGAGAGAGGAAAGCGAGGAAGACGGGAAGTGAAATGTAGATAAAAATGATTTAATGTTTTCCTAATAAAGATTTATAGGATACCGTTGTAAACATAATCTTTGATATGGAAAATAGATTTATAGTTTGTGTGCTACGTGGGAATAATACAGTTTTATTTCAGGCTTTCATAATTAATAAGTTTCTTTTACTGTAGCTCCATTCATATTCTCTTTCTTCCATCTGACTTTCCAACCTCTCCTAACAATCGATTCTTAGTGCAGCTGCGAGGTTTCCTCCTGTTACACCTTTCAGACCTCTTTTACTGTCAATTTCCGTTTCAGCTTTGAATGATCTCATAGGTCACAGTGCTTGGCCTTTGGCCTAAACTCTATATTCAATTCAGTTCAAGTCATAATTAATACGGGAATTGAAATGCGGCTGTAAATGATTCAATATTGTCTGAATAAAGAATTGTAGGATACCGGTATAACATAATTGTAGAAATATGAAGTAGATTTATAGTCTCTGTACTGCATAATAATATTGAAACTATTGTAGGCTCTCATTATCAACAGTTCTTCATTGGTGTGGTGGGTAGAGCTTTCGGCTAGCACGCTGTTGGCCCAGCGTTCGACTCTCCGACCGGCCAATGAAGAATTAGAGGAATTTATTTCTGGTGATAGAAATTCATTTCTCGTCATAACGTGGCAAGCTGTAGGCATTACTTAAGGTTCTTTGCAGCGTCCCTTCGGCCCCTAGCTGCAACCCCTTGCATTCATTTTGCCGTATCTCCGTTCATATTCTCTTCCATCTTACTTTCCACCCTGTGAGGTTTTCCTCCCGTTACACCTTTCAAACCTTCTTACTGTCAATTTCCGTTTCAGCGCTGCCTAAATTTTTATATTCCATTCCATTCCTTCTTTCTTATATGACGTATCTGTCAGAATTTTTAATTTTCCTAACTTGATGTTTATCTCTGGAATGAGGATTAATGCCGCTCTTCCCAAAGAGATTGAATGAATAAACAACATTTTATTTATGTTTACATACTCATTAAGGACCGGTGGGTCCCTCAGATCTATCTGTGTTGGTTGTATCGCTACAAATCTGTGAAGACATCTAAATTACAAGAAAGATATCAGGGCTCCATTTCGCAATACTTTTCCAGAGATTAAAAAAAAACGAAAGTAAAAAATGCGCCGAAGTTGCTTCGGCGCAGTCGAGTTTTCTGTACAGCCACCAAAAATATATCTATCTTTCGGTGGTCTCGGTTTAATGCTGTATGACCCTCGGCTCATGAAACTTTAACCACGGCCCGTTGGTGGCCTATCTTATATATTTGGCAGACGCAGGGTTATGTCTAAATTTAGCCTTAAATAAAAAATACTGAGGCTAAAGGGCTGCAATTTGGTATGTTTGATGATCGGAGGGTGGATAATCAACAAAACTATTTGCAGCCCTCTAACCTTAGTAGTTTTTAAGATCTGAGGGCGGACAGAATGAAGTGCGGACGGACAGACAAAGCCGGCACAATAGTTTTTTTTTTTTTTTTTTTTTTTTAGGAAAACAAAGAACGAAAAAATCTGAAAGGATTCAAATCAACGGCTCAGAATTTCACCAACTTTCAATTCAGATGCTTGTCGGTTTCCCCGCAAAAGTCTAGAAATATCTCTCAGGAATCTTTTGATTATATAGTTCTGTGCGCCCGTAGCCAAAAACCAGTTTATTGAGGAACATTTACCAACAGTTGCCTAGGCAAGCTTCACCCCTCAGTCACTTGCTTAGAATATATATATATATATATATATATATATATATATATATATATATATATATATATATATATATATATATATATATATATATATATATATATATATATATATATATATATATATATATATATATATATATATATGTATATATACACATTATATACATATACATATATATATATACACACATACACACAACCGAAAGTAATAAATAACGCGACGACTTCGTCAGCTGTTACAGAATTAAAATTTGTCCGCCAAAACCCTCACTGAAAAATCTGGGCCTCGGCTCCAGTCGAAGCCGTAACAATAATTGTCCCGCGCATAACGAGCAGAGGACAAGGGCATCGACTCGAGATCTAATAAACTGCTGATTTGCTTCGCAGCTGAAGAACCGCGGAAGTCATTAGGGAGAAGTCGTCGACGATCCGTGAGTTATATATATTGCTGGGACGTCGTGTCCTCCCCCTCTCCCGAGGGGAGGATCGTCTTCGTGGAAGAGTCTTGTGGGATGTCATTAAGAGTCGAGATTGAGATACATTTGATGGTGTTCTGGGGGAGGGGGAGGTTGGGTGGTGACGTCACTTGAGAGTCGCGGTGATGTTAAGCAGCTGTAATGAATTCTCGTTGAAAGTTGTGCATATTTCAGATGGAGAGATGATGTCTGAAGTGCATGCATCCCTGGGGGAGAGAGAGGTTGGCCTACATGACGTAAGAACAGAGAGGCTTAGGGTAAATAGTTTTCATGAATTCTTCTTGAAAGTTGTGGGTGTGTGAATAAAAGGCACAAATGGAGAGATGTCTGAAGTGAATGCATCCCTGGGGGAGAGAGAGGCTGGGCTACATGACGTAAGAACAGAAAGGATTAGGGTAAATAGTTATAAAGAATTCTTGTTGAAAGTTATGCATATTTACATAAAAGGCTCAAATGGAGAGGTGATGACTGAAGTGAATGCGCCCCTGGTGGAGAGAGAGGCTGGCCTTCATGACGTTAGAAAGAAAAGATTTAGAGTAAATTTGATAATACTTAAGAAAATGGCTGATGAGGACGCAAAGATGGTAATCAAGATGTTGAAGAACATAGGACAACAGGAGCTGGTAGGATTACAAATAACGAAAGTGCAAATAAATGGCTGACCAGGGTTCATAAGGTATATCTGGATGATGGAAAGGTGCAAGTAATGGGTAAAAGGAATTATTAACCTCTTAATAAAGGTATAGTTGGTAGAGGGGTCTGTAAATATTACATGGGCATGACATTATATGGTACAATAAGAAAGTTGTGGTTTGATATATATATATATATATATATATATATATATATATATATATATATATATATATATATATATATATATATATGTGTGTGTGTGTGTGTGTGTGTGTGTGTGTGTGTGTGTGTGTGTGTGTGTGTGTATATACTTAACAGATTACCTTGAGTACTCCTACATATTTACAAATGATTTCAAATTCCACCCTATCTCTCTCTCTCTCTCTCTCTCTCTCTCTCTCTCTCTCTCTCTCTCTCTCTCTCTCTCTCTCTCTCTCCCCTTGTCCCTTTCTATCTGTCTGTTAAACTGTCTCTCTTTTATTCAAAAGCCAAATATCTATTACTTATCTGCTGTCAGGCCAGTCAATCTTTGTTTGGCGCAGCCATGTTAAAAATTTATTTCGCTCAACCTACAAATGACATTCCAGGTCGTCTTGCATTCTTAATGATGCG
>NC_089762.1:42678390-42718390 GCF_040412425.1 Macrobrachium rosenbergii | reverse complement strand
ATTATTATTATTATTATTATTGTCAGTGCTGTTTTCGTATCATAACCAGTTATAAAAAATCATATTTCAAGAGGTAAATCCAACTGGAGTAAAAAGGTTTTATAGATAAATCCCATGAAATTCCAGTTTACCTGAATAAAACGAAACCTTTTCAATTATATTTCTTTTTATCTCTTTTTTTTTTACCGAGTGTTTTCCCCATTCCATTCCAGTACATTGCAACAATCTCCATACTGGGGCTTTATCAAATGATATATCTCTACGTCGGAAGAACAGAAAAAAAATTGAAAAACAAACGAAATAACGAACACGTTTGAAATTATTAAGACAGGAACGTCATTTGAAAAAAATAGAAAGAAAACGGGAATCTGCATTTGAGCTTAGGTAGATTATTAGAAATTGAATCGTGGGGAATATGGTTGTAGGATTCCTGGGAAGACAGGAGGAAAAGTGCGGAAAATGGGAAGGAAATGAAATCATGAAGTCTACGAGAGTACCGGCAATCGAATTGTGAAGGAACAGGATAGGGCGGACGGAGAATTGGTAGGTGGGAATGCAGAAGTCTTTGGAATACGGAAATGGAAATTTTAAGAGAAGAAAACAGAGAGAAAATTAAGATAAGAGGACAGCATTTACATTGATTGTTCAATTGCACATCACTGCTCTCGTTAACTAATAATAATATAATAATAATAATGATAGATGGAGCAACCGGACGTCCCGCCGTAATCTCTTAATCCCCAGCGGGAAAAGCGGTATACCCTCCTCCTCCTCCTCCTCCTCCTCCTCCTCCTCCTCCTCCTCCTCCTCCTCCTCCTCCTCCTCCTCCTCCTCCTCCTCCTCCTCCTCTCTGGCAACTGGCCGCTGCTGTCATCCACGGCTCGTTTTCCGGATGGATCTCAATGATTTATGAGGCCATCCATTGCCCGACGTGTAACGATTAATGCCCCCTCCCCTCTCCTTCCCCTCCCCTCCTCCTCCCCTTTTTTTTTTTGTTCAGGTGCAACAACAACAACACACCGGTATTAAGCGCAAAATATGGAAGTCCATGGGAGCTCATGGTAGTAGTCCTTTCATAGGGGGAAGGAGAGAGAGAGAGAGAGAGAGAGAGAGAGAGAGAGAGAGAGAGAGAGAGAGAGAGAGAGAGAGCAGGGAAGGGGTTGGAAAAAATGACACCGTCAGATTGGCCCCGCGCGAAAATAAACGGAAAGAGGAATTTTAAAAGGGGTGGGTATATTTTCCTTGGGGGGTATTAATTGGATGGAGAGGAATAAACGTGAAAAAAATGGACAGCTGTAAAATAAAGGTTTGTATGATAGAGAGAGAGAGTTATTTATACTTTTATTCTTTTTATTGGTTGCGCCTTGAGTTATTTCTCCCGTATTTTTGCTTCGGTTTGAACGGTGCTTGGATGGTTTTAAGAGCGGCAGAATGCTCTTCATCAGATTTTATATTTTTCCACAATTCTGCCTTGTTTATGTAGTTGCAGATAAGTATAAAGAAATTCATTTAAATTTGTAATGCGATCTCTGAAACGTCCATATGTAATATTACATTTTCCTCTATTTTTTTTATTGATACACATTCCTTCAGGTAAGTATGAACAAACTCACTCAAAATTTGTAATACGATCTCTGAGACCTCCTTACATAAATATTACATTTTCCTTTATTGCTTCATTGATTAGGTTTCAGAAATCGTATTACAAATTTTGAATGAGTTTGTTTATGCTTAGCTGAAAGAATGTGCATCAATAGAGCGATAAAGGAAAATGTAATATTTATATATGGAGGTTTCAGAGATCGTATTGCAAATTTTGAGTGAGTTTGTTTATACTTACCTGAAAGAATGTGCATCAATAAAAAAATTAAAGAAAAATGTAATATTACATACGGACGTTTCAGAGGTCGTATTACAAATTTAAATGAATTTCTTTATACTTATCTGCAATTACATAAAGACAATATGAATGGAGGTACAGTAAAAAGAATGGAAGGGGTTGCAGCTAGGGGCCGAAGGGACGCCGCAAAGAACCTTTAGTAATGCCTACAGTGCACTCCGTGAGGTGCACTGACGGCACTAACGCCCCACGGCGTCTGTTGGTAATGAAAGTATTTTATGAAAGTATTTTACGAAAGTTATTATAAAAGTAATTTATGAAAGTATATCTGGGTATCAGGTCAGATGGATGGGGGGAATATTTTCATTTATTTTATGTAAAGATTTTCTGAGCATAATGCGTACGTTTCAGCAAATAATTCTTTGTCATTTCATTAAAAATCATCTTAAACGTGGAATATTTTCATGTAATATATTCATGTAATATACTATTACGTTTTCTTATTGCTTTATTCATGACACCTTTTCTCATTTCAAAGCAACTCATGTGGCAAACTAGATTACATTTGTATACTCGTATTTTCAGCTTGTTCCGAATAACATAGAATGCCATATCCTATGAATGAATCCTGTTATAACTGGCTGAAAGAGAAATTACCCTGAGATCGATCCCGGGCGAGAAAGGCAAAAAACTGGACCTCATTCCAGTTTAAGAAGGTTTTTAATGAAACAAAGGACTATTTTGTCGTAACGTACGCATTTTACGCAAAAATAAATAAATGAATAAATCAGAGCTACCAACTCGGCATAAAATTAACTGAAAATATTCCTCGTTTAAGAAGATTTTTTATGACATTACAAAGAATTATTTGCTGAAACATACGCATTATGCGCAGAAAATCTAACAGATTTCCATAAAGTAAATGAAAATATTCGCCCATCCATCTGACCTGATACCCAGATATACTTTCATAAAATACTTTTATAATAACTTTCGTAAAATACTTTCATAATAACTTTCGTAAAATACTTTCATAAAATACTTTCATAATAACTTTCGTAAAATGCTTTCATGAAATACTTTCATAACCAACAGACCCCATGGGGTTAGTGCTTTCAGTGCACCTCATGCGGTGCACTGTAGGCATTACTAAAGATTCTTTGCAGCGTCCCTTCGGCCCCTAGCTGCAACCCCTTTCATTCTTTTTACTGTACCTCCATTCATATTGTGTTTCTTCCGTCTAGATATCCACCCCATCTTGACAAATATTTCATAGTGCAACTGCGAGGTTTTCCTCCTGTTACACCTTTCAAACCTACCTACTCTCAATTTCCTCTCCAGCGCCGAATGACCTCATAGGTCCCAGTGCTTGGCCTTTGCCCTAAATTCTATATTCTACCCAATAACCAACAGAAACCATCCATTAAGTGTTTGACGAATCTCACGAGCCATTTCGACGGCTTGACCAAACCGCCACACACAATAAATCCCATTCTTCACTCAATCAGTGCCCCTGGGGGACCAGTGAATAATGAGGGATTAAAAGCTTCCCTTCGTCAGGAGGGCCAATGGCTTGTCTCAACCCGCTCCGTCGTTATTCAAATTTTGATGACACCGTTACAATATATCCTCTGGAGGAGGTTGATGAATTGGCTTTCATGCTCCTCCTCCTCCTCCTCCTCCTCCCTCTGACTCTCCCACTGCCTCGTCGAGGTAATGAATGGGATCCCCCTCCCCTCCCCATACCCTCAGGGGGGCGAGGGATGGTCAATCCCTCGCTCCCTCCCCTACTCGCTGCCACCATTTCCTTTGGTACCTAGGGATGTGCCTCTTCTGCCTCTCCCTCGTCGAGGTAGTGAATGGGAACTCCCTCTTCCCCCTCCCCATGCCCCAGGGGAGGGGGAACGTGATCAATCCCTCACTCCCTCCCCCCCCTTCAATGCAACCACTTCCTTGGTACCAGGGGATGTACCTCCTCTCCTCTCCCTCGTCGAAGTAATGAATAATAACTCCCTCTTCCCGCTCCCCATTCCCCAGGGGAGGGGGCGGGATCAATCCCTCACTCCCTCCCCTACTCACTGCCACCACTTCCTTTGGTACTTATGGATGTACCTCCTCTGCCTCTCCCTCGTCGAGGTAATGAATGGTACCCCCTCCCCTCCCCCTTCCCCCAGGGGAGGGGGAACGTGATCAATTCCTCAGTCCCGCCACCACTCACTGCCACCATTTCCCAGGGGACTGACACCCCTTTCACCTTGTTATTATTAAGTAAAGGTGGAAATCCAATATATGTATGTTTTCAAGCGATGGAGTTATGTTCTCTCTCTCTCTCTCTCTCTCTCTCTCTCTCTCTCTCTCTCTCTCTCTCTCTCTCTCTCTCTCTCTCTCTCAAACAAACAAACAAACAAACGTACATACACATTCTGTGTGTTTATGTGCAAGATGTCCATTTGTTTAATCATTGTCTTGAGTTATAATTTTAGAATTTTCTTTTCATGTAAGATATCTTGATTAAAACCCTAATTCATTTATATATATTATATATATATATATATATATATATATATATATGTGTGTGTGTGTATGTATATATATATATATATATATATATATATATATATATATATATATATACAATCACTATACGTCCTTTACCCCTTTTAATATGAAAAATTTTATATTAATACTTCTTTTTTTCATTTTCAGGTAAGAGCCAGTGTTGCGTTAAACAACAGAACCTATTGCAAGGATGTAAAGTACTAGGTAATGTATATGTATACTATTCTAATATTTGATTACCTTTAGAATACTTTTGACGAGACATATCACTTTCAAATTATCCTAGGATACGACATCTTCAGTCATTATAGATATCATGAATTATATTATAGGATACGACATATTCAGTCATTATAAGTCATTATATTAAAGGATACATCTTAAGTTATTATAGATATCATGAATTATATTGTAGGATACGACATCCTAAGTCAGTGTAACCTTATGGATCGCATACCATAGGATACAACATATTCAGTCATTATGTCATTATATTATAGGATACGACATCTTCAGTCATTATAAATATCATCAATTATATTATAGGATACGACATCTTAAGTCATTGTAACCTTATGAATCGTATACCACAGGATACGACATATTCAGTCATTGTAAGTCATTATATTATAGGATACGACATCTTCAGTCATTATAACTGTCAAGAATTATATTATAGGATACGACATATTCAGTCATTGTAAGTCATTATATTAATCATGAACTGCCGTATTTCGACAACACTGACCTGCCTTGCCTACTTTCCCGAATGCGTGAGATATACCCCTTTAACAGGGCCTCTTAAAAAGCCCTAATAATTCACATAAACGAGAAATATGAAAAAAATAAATGCGTAAATGAAGAGATGTTAAAAAAAAACAACAACAAAAATGCGTAAATGAAAAGTTGTTTCATGCGTAAACAATAAATGAGTCCCAGCGGCAACTCCTGTTGTTTTTGTAGTCTAATGCATCTCATACGTCCTCTGAATTACATACATTACCTCTGAGAATTCTTCCTGGGAAGACAGTGCGTTTCTTTAAGGAGAAGTTGGGAAATGAGATGGAATTTTTTTTTTTTTCAAAGATGCGATTAAAGGAAGGTGAATATGTGAGAGAAGTTAGTTGGAAGGAAGGAATGCCCGGTTGAATTAAAATGACGAGAGCACTTTAAATTGTAAGAGGATTAAAATGACAAGAAGACTTTAAAACTGTAAGAGGAATAAAATGACGAGAGTGCTTTAAATTGTAAGAGGATTAAATTGACCAGAAGACTTTAAAACTGTAAGAGGAATAAAATGACAAGAGGACTGTAAAATTGTAAGAGGAATAAAATGACGAGAGTGCTTTAAAACTGTAAGAGGATTAAAATGACGAGAGTACTTTAAAACTGTAAAAGGACTAAAATGACAATAGTACTTTAAAATTGTAAGAGGATTAAAATGACGAGAGTACTTTAAAACTGTAAGAGGATTAAAATGACGAGAGTACTTTAAAATTGTAAAAGGACTAAAATGACAATAGTACTTTAAAATTGTAAGAGGAATAAAATGACAAGAGTACTTTAAAATTGTAAGAGGATTAAAATGACAAGAGGACTTTAAAATCGTAAAAGGACCAAAATGACAATAATACTTTAAAATTGAAAATGACAAGGGGATGAAAATGACAAGAGGACTTTAAAATCGTAAGAGGATTGAAATGACAAGAGTACTTTAAAATTGTAAGAGGATTAAAATGACAATAGTACTTTAAAATTGTAAGAGGATTAAAATGACAAGAGGACTTTAAAATCGTAAAAGGACCAAAATGACAATAATACTTTAAAATTGTAAGGGGATGAAAATGACAAGAGGACTTTAAAATCGTAAGAGGATTGAAATGACAAGAGTACTTTAAAATTGTAAGAGGATTAAAATGACAAGAGTACTTTAAAACTGTAAGCGGATTAAAATGACACAAGTTCTTTAAAATTATAAGAGGATTAAAATGACAAGAGTACTTTAAAATTGCAAGATGATTAAAATGACAAGAGTACTTTAAAATTTTAAGCGGATTCAAATGACAAGTGTACTTTAAAATTGTAAAAGGATTAAAATGACAAGAGTACTTAAAAATTGTAAGAGGGAAGATTAATGAGAAGGATTAAAATGACAAGGGTACTTCAAAATTCTAAGATTTTTTTCAGTATCTTAAGTAAAGAATTTGCTTTTTTTATTGTCGTTTCCCACAGTTAAAAGAGAGTCAAAATGAAAATAATCTGAAATTTCTTCGTCAATAAATTTTCTGGCGAGTGGTATTGTTGTGTCGAAAACAACCTAGACAGTTTGTTATTCTGTGATGAAAATATAATATGAAATTCGCGTAAACATATTTTATTTATTTATTTTTTATTTATTTATTTATCTATCTATTCAAACTGGTATTGATAAGTTGAAATCTTTCCAGACGCTGTTTGTAAATCTTACATTCGTTGCCCAACCAGCACTTGGAAATGATAACAATTTAATCATGCCATTCACATAAACAGGTTCTAAATATTTATATATTTACATATTTTGATTGATTGATCTATTTACTTATTTATTTATTTAACTCTCGGGTTATTTCCAGTTCGTCTTATCGATATCACGTAGGTTTAGTTGTGAATTTCATCACTGAAAAAAAATGGATTTTCTCTAAATATCCCACAGTGGCTTCTTCACGCTGACCTAATTAGGAAATCGCTTTTAAAATACCTTCTTTTTAGTTTTCTGTAAAAGAAAACTATTGTGCCGGCTTTGTCTGCCCGTCCGCATTTCATTCTGTTCGTTCTCAGATCTTATAAATTACTGAGGCTAGAGGGCTGCAAATTGGTATGTTGATCATCCTACCTCCAATCATCAAACATAATCAAATTGCAGCCCTCTAGCCTCAGTAGTTTTTATTTTAACCATAATCGTGCTTCTGGCAACGATATAGGATAGGCCACCATCGGGACTAGGTTAAAGTTTCATGTGTCGCGGCTCATAAAGCATTACACCGAGACCACCGAACGGTAGATCTATTTTCGGCGGCCTCGATTATACGCTGTAGCAGCTGTACAGAAAACCCGATTGCGCCGAAGAAACTTCAGCTCATTTTTTACTTGTCTCGATTGTTTTTCTTCTAGAAGTAGTTTTCGAAACTCGGTATCGTACTGTAATTTAGTCTTACATGGTGAGAATTTGTTTAAGAGCAGCTGTTGAGTAATGTCAAATGATAGAATGACAAGTCTGCAAAAAAAACTGAAAATAAAAATAAATCATTACTGTCTGTGTTCCAGTAATGATTTTTTTTTTTTTTGGCAGACTTGTCAGCCTGTCATTTAACATTTATTCACTAGCTACTCTCAAATTCGCAACACTGTAACCTTATCGTCTATGATTAGAGCATACGAGTAGCTAGTGAATAACGTCAAATGATAGACTGACAGTTCTGCAAAAAAAAAAAAAAAAAAAAAACAAAATAAAAAATAAAACTAAACTGTGACTGGAACACAGACAGTTGAGTTTTAGATTTGCCTTGAGAGAAAATCATCCTTTCATGTTAACAGATTCGCCATGGCAAATAACAAGAGGTATTGTCTGCTCGAGGAATGACGTAATCTTTTCAGGGAGGAACGCAAATTCTGGTGTTGTCTTTTATTTGTTTTTATGTTCGGAAAGTCTGAGTTCGTCTCTTTCGTGTCTTAGTGGATTGTGAAAGACTTGAAAGGCTTTCAATAGTCTTTCTCTCCCTTTATTTCATTCGCGTCTTTCGAAATAAGTAAAATTGTTATTGTTTGTTTTTAACAAAAGAATTGCTTTCCAGTGGGAGCTTTTATTTTTTTTAAAGGTGGCTGGATGTAGGAGGGAGGTGGGGGGAGAGGAGGAGGAAGGGAGGAGGAAAGAGGGAGAGGGGAGGGAAGGGGTAGAGGGATAGGGGCGTGGAAATTATTCAGAAATAGGGAACTGTATTTTTTGAAAGGTGGCTGGATGTAGGAGGGGAGGGGAGAGGGGAGGGAAGAGGGAGAGGGAAGGAGGGAAGAGGCAGGGAGGAGGGGGGGGGGAGAGAGGGAAGTGGGTAGGGGATAGGGGGCCTGGAAATTATTCAGGAATAGGAACTGTATTTTTTTAATGGTGGCTGGATTAGGAGGGGAGGGGGAGGAGGGAGAATGAAGGGAAGGAAGAGGGAGAGGGAGGAGGGAGAAAGAGGGGGGAGGGAAGGGGGTAGAAGGGTAGAGGCGTGGAAATTATTCAGGAATAGGGAACTATTTTTTTGAAAGGTGGCTAGAGTAGGAGGGGAGGGGGGAGAGGGGGAGGAAGGGAGGGAAGATGGAAAGGGAAGGAGGAAAGAGGGAGAGGGAGAGAGGGGGAGGAAGGGAGGAAAGATGGAAAGAGGAAAGAGGGAGAGGGAGAGAGGGAAGTGGGTAGAAGGGTAGGGGGAGTGGAAATTATTCAGGAATAGGGAACTGCCTTTGATCCTCCAAAAACGTAAAGATCCGTTTTGAATTTGAAAGTGAAAGACCAATCTCTCTCTCTCTCTCTCTCTCTCTCTCTCTCTCTCTCTCTCTCTCTCTCTCTCTCTCTCTCTGCGCCTTGCTTTTATATTTCCCCCAAATTATTCATCCAATTTTCCCACCATTTGCAAGGCTGATGAAATGTCGCAGCAGCCGAACCAAAATGTTATCTTTCGTGATCATTCGGTCGTGTTGCCAATTTGCAAAGCGATTTTTATCCACGATGCAAAAAAAAAAAAAGAGAGAGAGAGAGTGAGAGAGAGAGAGAGCTGTTGTATTATCGGGGAATAGATTGAAAATCTACAAAAGCCACTGCTGAACAGTCAATGGAATATTGGCTAACCTCGTTGAGTGCATTGATAAAAAAGTTGTTATTATTATTATTATTATTATTATTATTATTATTATTATTATTATTATTATTATTATTATTATTAACTGATCTCTTCTTTCTGTACTGCTTTTTATATTCTGTTACTTCTTTCAAATGAACACCATACTCTTGGGAATCCTGAGTGAACTGATAAAAAATTATTATTATTATTATTATTATTATTATTATTATTATTATTATTATTATTATTATTATTATTAACTGATCTCTTCTTTCCGTATTGCCTTTTATATTCTGTTACTTCTTTCAAATGAACACCGTATTATTTGGAAGCCTGAATTTCAAGTCAATGGCCCCTGTGGTGGGCTTGTTCTATATGAATAGGGTTCTTCATCTTCTGAATAATAATAATAATAATAATAATAATAATAATAATAATAGTGGTATTATTAGTATTAATAATAATAATAATAATAGTGGTATTAGTATTAATAATAATAATAATAATAAAGCAAGGTAAAGGCGAAAGGTATACAGCCCAGTCAAATGTACATAACTCGAGCGCGTTTGTGGGAATTTACTCAGTCTGAAAATAATTTTATTTTTATTTTATTTTTTTATTGTAAAGTCAAACCCGAAAGCCCGGAGGAAAGGGCTTTGACGTCCTTCACGTCAATGAACTTTTATCTGAAACCTGTTAATTACAAATTTAGATTCGAACGCAGGACGAATATGCTTGGGAAATTTTTCCTTTTCAAATCTATCCTTCCGCCAAATACGATTCCGTAAACAGGATATCTCGCCGAAAGCCGTAATAGAGTTTAGTAATGGTCCCTCGGTGTTTCTCATGGAAGACGACTATAGAGGTTGATTCACATTATACCATCACGTCAAGGACACGTCACGTCACGTCATCGTCCCATCAGCCATGCCTTTTATTCACACTTTACGTCCCAATCCCGTTCAGTTCGTGTCGAACCTCAGCTACTCACAGATTTTTAGCGTTAAGAAACGTGCATAAGCACCGTCACGTCATGTCACGTCACGTCAAAATATTCTTTCCAAGAAAACTTGTCGTGATGTGACGGTGGATGCCATGTGCTTGATGGTAACGTGACGTGATGGTGTGAACAAGTCCACTTGATTGCATGTATGAAATTCGCGCGTACTTTGACGTGACGTGATGTGTCGGTGACGTGATTTTATAGTGTGAATCAGCCTTAATCCCGTAATGACCAAGTAAGCGAGAGAAAGCGAGAAAACTTTCTCAGAAAGAAAGGAAAAAGTTATTTGTAATCTTCCGCTAAATACAAATCTCGCCAAAAGTGCCTCGATGTTTTCAGTGAATGACTAATACCACAATGATCAGGTAAGCGAGAAAAAGTGAGAAAACTTTCTCGGAAAGAAAGGAAAAAAGAGAGTTATTTTTAACCTTTCCAGACGTAAAAGCTTTTTGTAATGGTCCCACCGTGTTTGTCATGAAAGACTACTAATGTTGTAATGCCTAGTAAGCGAGAGAAATCGATAAAACTTTCTCATAAAGAAAGGACAAAAAGAAAGTTATTTTTAATCTTCCAAGGCGTAAAAGCATTTAGTAATGGTCCCTACGGTGTTGTTGTGAAAGATTAATAATGTTGTAATAACCAGGAAAGACAAAGAAAGCGAGAAAACTTTCTCAAAAAGAAAGGGGAAAAAAGAAAGTTATTTTTAATCCTCCACTAAATACAAATCTGTAAACAGGATTTTCGCCAAAAGGCGTAACAGCATTTAGTAATGTCATGAACAACTAACATCGTAATGACCAGATAAGCGAGAGAAAGCGAGAAAACTTTCGCCGAAAAGAAAGGGCGAAAAAAAAGAAAGTTATTTCAATTACAACACGAAAGCTTTGAGGTATTCTTAAAGGTGAGGTTTCTCTACTGTTACGACTCTTGGTTACGAATCGATACTGAAATTGTTTCGTCGTCTCTCTCTCTCTCTCTCTCTCTCTCTCTCTCTCTCTCTCTCTCTCTCTCTCTCTCTCTCCTTTGCTGTTTTTTCAAATATCTACATGGTTACTTTCTTTGATCAGCTGGGAGAACAAATTATGAAAGTGAGAATAAACATAGACAAAAATGAGGTCATAGATTTTCTGGAAGAAAAAATAATTTTGAAAACTTTCACAGCCAGAAATAAATAAAAATAAATAAGTAAACAAGACAAAAAGTCTTTTATCTTTGTATATATATTGTGTATATATATATATACATATGTATATATATACAGTATATATATATATATATATATATATATATATATATATATATATATATATATATATATATATATATATATATATATATATATATATATATTGCTCCAGATTAAGTACCTGCATTCTTAGAACCGTCATCTTTAAACAAAATCGTTCCAACTAATATTTCCTTTTATTCCCAAACATCATAACTATAATTCCTTTCTCGCATCATCATAAGTTATCCTGTTTAAACCATCTTCCGTAAACTTCATTCCAAAAATGAACTTCTGGAATTGTCTTGTAATTCCCGATTCCCAGGTAGTGAGTGCCACTTACTTTACTGTGAGTCAGCATCCACATTCTTCTCCGGTTCTTGGATTTCAATCTGGACAGTAAGGCAGGTATTTAGACCTAATGGTTTATATTCATTTTTAAAAATTTATTTATTCACTCGTTCATTTATTTTATTTTTCTTTCTTTGTTTGTTTATTTATTATATATATATATATATATATATATATATATATATATATATATATATATATATATATATATATATATATGTGTGTTTGTGTATATGTATGTATATATTCATTTATTTATTTATTTTTATATATTTATTCATTCCTTTATTGATTTATTTATCTTTTTATTTATGTTTTTAATTAATATATAAATCGATCCGTAGCAGTGTTTGTCCAAATCATAAAAGCGTAAATTATGCCCCTATCATAAAATTTCGCTCTCTCTCTCTCTCTCTCTCTCTCTCTCTCTCTCTCTCTCTCTCTCTCTCTCTCTCTCTCATTTTTTTAGTAAAATAACATTACCCATTTAATCTAAATAAACGTTTGCAACAGTTGTTTTCAAGTTGAAACTAATGACGGCGCAAGCTGTCCAATTTATTACCTTTTATCTCAAGGACAAGAAAAAATTAAATCCTGTTTATTTTCATGTTTTAGAGTGAACAGATTTTTTAATGTTTTAGAGAGATTGAATTATTTTAATGGTTTAGAGATAATGAATTATATACATGTTCTAGAGAGAACTTATTGTTTTCAGGATTTAGAGAGAATAAATTATTTTCGTGTTTTAGAGAAAATGATTGTTTTATTTTTAGAGAGGTTGAATTATTTTCATGTTTTAGAGAGAACGAATTAGTTTTATTTTTTTAAAGAGACTGAATTATTTTAATGTTTTAGAGAGAACGAATTGTTTTAATGTTTTAGAGAGAGAGAATTATTTTCGTGTTTTAGAGAGATTGAATTATTTTAATGTTTTAGAGTGAATAAATTATTTTCATGTTTTAGAGAGAATGAATTATTTTAATGTTTTGGAAAGAATGAATTATTTTAATGTTTTGAAGAGAATGAATTATTTTAATGTTTTGAAGAGAATGAATTATTTTAATGTTTTAGAGTGATTAAGTTATTTTTATGTTTTAGAGAGAATGAATTATTTCCATGTTTTAGAGATAATGAATTATATCCATGTTCTAGAGAGAATGAATTGTTTTCACGATTTAGAGTGAATAGATTATTTTCATGATTTAGAGTGAATAGATTATTTTCATGTTTTAAAGAGAATAAATTAGAAATTACACTCAATATATTTACAGTGGAAGATGGAGATTTTGTTAATCAAGTTTACTGGAGAGAGAGAGAGAGAGAGAGAGAGAGAGAGAGAGAGAGAGAGAGAGAGAGAGAGAGAGAGAAGTACAGACACAATATTTACAACGGATCATGGGTATTTCGTTGATCAAATTTACTGGGTACACACAGAGAGAGAGAGAGAGAGAGAGAGAGAGAGAGAGAGAGAGAGAGAGAGAGAGGCTAAAAGTATCCGTTCCAGCGTACGATTTTTAAAGGCTCGATAACAAATATTCCTGTATTCAATGCAGATTCGTACCTACGGCGTTTTTGCGAAACTTTGAATACAGATGAAAAATTCGATAAATCTAGTTTAAAAGGATTTCAGATCCGTTTAATATTGACCACTTCAAGGAATTTTTATCTTGGTTCTGTTTTGCTCCGCAACTGGTGTCTACCTTTTCGTATTTGTAAAAGAATATAGCTCCATGTTTATAGAAATAGTATGAGTTATATATCTAGGAGTTGTCGTATATCAGTTATATTGTCAGACTAACATACGTTAGTAAATTTACGTAAAAATTTTTATGTATGTATATATATATATATATATATATATATATATATATATATATATATATATATATATATGATTATTATCAGTTTTGTACGTGATTCAATTATCACACATTACCACAGGTGAAAAATAAGAGACAGGGTGTAGGTCCTGACCGGTTTCGACTTTATTTCCAAGCCATTGACGTCGAAACCGGTCAGGACCTACACCTTATTTTTCACCTGTGGTAATGTGTGATATATATATATATATATATATATATATATATATATATATATATATATATATATATATATATATATATATATATATATATATATATATATATATATATATATATATATATATATATATATATATAATTCCAGTCTTCAAAATTCTGGACACCTTAATTATTTTACGTCGGTAGCAGGAAATACTATAAACAGAAGCAAAACAAGCTTCATATTTATAGAACATCAGGCTTGAACCCGCAACTGACAGATTCAGCAGTACCTTAATTGGTCGTATGGTTGTGGGGGCGAAGCCCCCCTATATATAAGAATGATTGGGTCACATTAATTTTGGTTATGTTATTATAGTGGTTATTTTTTTCTAGTGGAGTGGAGGGGAAACAAATTATAAGTTATGTTTCCGTTTAAGTTAAAGAGTTAATCAGTGGCTATTTTCAAACGAAATCAGGTATTTCTAATCAAAAATTCCTCATTTTTATCTTTCTTACAATGCGCATTCACAAGGCATGCATATGTATGAATTATCTATTTAGTCGAAGGTAATTTATACCGTACTTTTTCCTGGACTTTTATTATGAGATTTTTTTTTTTTGCCGTTGTCATTTTATAAGATCGAGAACAACCATAATTGGATTTTAATCCGTGAGGGGTAAAATTAATGACCTCCATTCCTTCTCCTTCGTCAGTCTATCTCCTCTTCTTTGCAGATCTCATAAACTTACAAATTATTACTTCTCTTCCCTTGTGAATCAGTCTTGTGTCTGTTCTTTCCGCTGACGTCCCCTGAATTCAGATGTATTGGTTTTATTTTCCGTTCCCTCGTATTTATTTATTTATCACCTTTTCCTTTGACTTATCTCTCTCTCTGCTGGCTCATTTTGCTTTGTAGTTGGTTGACTGTCTGTTAGGGCTTTCAGCTGAAGACTTGAAGAAGAAGGATAGAAAAAATATTCCTTCCCCCTGTTGTGCGTGTGTTTGCGTATGTCCGTGTACGTGCGTGTTCGTGTTTTCATTCGTCATAATTATCTCCAGTTTGGTCCTCCCTTCGTGCGTAACTCACTCAACAAATACTTGACTCCAACACGTGTCCGCTTGTGTGTACGCGTACGTTTCTGCTCCAGTTTGTTTCTCAACTGTCCGTAGCCCACTCAAAAACTTTCTTATAGCACGTGTCCGTGTACTTTACGTGTCTCTGCTCCACTTTGTTTCTCAGCCGTCCGTAAC
Source organism: Macrobrachium rosenbergii (assembly GCF_040412425.1). Taxonomy (NCBI): domain Eukaryota; kingdom Metazoa; phylum Arthropoda; class Malacostraca; order Decapoda; family Palaemonidae; genus Macrobrachium; species Macrobrachium rosenbergii. The sequence continues at coordinate 42,703,283 of NC_089762.1, read as the reverse complement.
CCTCACAAAAACTCCCTCCAACACGTGTCCTTGTACGTGTCTCCAATTTTTTTCTCCCTCCGTCCGTAATCCAATCAAAATTTTTCCTCCAACACGTGTCCTTGTACTTGTTTCCTCCCATTTTTTTCCTCCCTCCGTCCGTAATCCAATCAAAAACTCTCCTCCAACACGTGTCCTTGTACGTGTCTCCATTTTTTTCCTCCCTCCGTCCGTAATCCAATCAAAATCTTTCCTCCAAGTGTCCTTGTACGTGTCTCCTCCAATTTTTTTCTCCCTCCGTCCGTAATCCAATCAAAAACTCTCCCCCAACAAGTGTTCTTGTACGTGTCTCCTCCAATTTTTTTCTCAACCGTTCGTAACCCACTCAAAATCTTTCCTCCAACACGTGTCCGTGTACTTTACGTGTCTCTCCTCCAATTTGTTTCTCAGCGTCCGTAACCCTCACAAAAACTTCCTCCAACACATTTCCTTGTACGCGTCTCCTCCCATTTGTTTCTCAACCGTCCGTAACCCTCACAAAAACTTCCTCCAACACGTGTCCTTGTACGCGTCTCCTCCAATTTGTTTCTCAACCGTCCGTAACCCTCACAAAAACTTCCTCCAACACATGTCCTTGTACGTGTCTCCTCCAATTTGTTTCTCAACCGTCCGTAACCCACTCAAAAACTTTCCTCCAACAAGTGTCCTTGTACGCGTCTCCTCCAATTTGTTTCTCAACCGTCCGTCCTCCAAAAACTTTCCTCCAACAAGTGTCCTTTGTCTCCTATTTGTTTCTCAACCGTCCGTAACCCTCACAAAAACTTCCTCCCATTTGTACGTGTCTCCTCAATTTGTTTCAACCGTCCGTAACCCTCACAAAAACTTTCCTCCAACACATGTCCTTGTACGTGTCTCCTCCAATTTGTTTCCCAACCGTCCGTCAAAACTTCCTCCAACACATGTCCTTGTACGTGTCTCCTCCAATTTGTTTCCCAACCGTCCGTAACCCTCACAAAAACTTCCTCCAACACATGTCCTTGTACGTGTCTCCTCCAATTTGTTTCCCAACCGTCCGTAACCCTCACAAAAACTTCCTCCAACACATGTCCTTGTACGTGTCTCCTCCAATTTGTTTCTCCCTCCGTCCGTGACCCACTCAAAATCTTTCCTCCACGCCCACCAGACTTCCGCTCTCTGTCGCTCCTAATCTCTCGAGGTCCATCGTCCGACCGACCTCAAATCTCCCGGCCAGACTGAAATAAAAGATGACCCGAGCTTTCGAAAAGGACACGGAATAGATAATGAAGAAAAAAAGGGACATCGGATATGATGAAGACGGGCTGCGACGATCAAAGTCGAACTGGAAGGGACTCGGCCCTCGGGCTAAGTGGCAGATGAAATGGAATGACAGCAGAGCAAACAAAGACGAACCAAGGGGGAGGAAGAGCGACCTGGAAATAGAGTCTGGAAGTAGAGTCTGGAAATAGAGTCGAGTGGCGTGAAAGCAAAAAAAAAAAAAAAAAAAAAAAAAAAAAAAAAAATTAAAATTCATATATTTATTTCTGGGAATAGAGAGATCTCAACCAACTTGAAGTAGAGTCTGGGAATAGAGTCGAGTGGCGTTAAAGCACAAAAAAAAAGGAAGAATTAAAAGTCGTATATTTATTTCTGTGAATAGAGAGATCTCAGCTGACTGTGGTGATAAGCTGTTTAAAAGATGTCTCTTGAATTCGCATTTCTTGGATAAATGATCTCTGATTGCTCCTTCGTTGTTTGACCTGCGTTCGATCCCTGTATAATTTTTAAAAAGTTAGTTAAACTGTGTGTACGAGTGAATAACTGTTTAATAAAAACTGTCTTATATCTACCCGAGGAGCCAATAACCAACAGTTCCCTCGTTTTTAGATATAACTGTGATATTTTAACTTTTAGTTTATAATGGCCTCATGCCAGCACGGGCTCTTGCTCTTGGGCAGTACGTAACCGTGACGCTGCTCAAGGTATGAATTAAACCGTTTTAACCGTTGTTAATGAGATCTTTAGATAATGGTTAACATTAATTGTTAATTATTTATCCACAGAATACGAAAGTTTAACCCATTTCAATACGTTCGTATTCATATAAAGACGTAAATAGCATCAAATGATCCATAAACATTACTGAACTAGAATTCTTGTTACGGCAATTAATACCACAATCGACTCTTAAGTTCTTCACTGATTGTCCCACTTTTTTATTTTTCATTTTTTCATTTTTCATTTTTGAAAATTCCATTGATCGCTGCATTACTGAATAATTTTGACTTAAACACCAATAAAGAAATTCCAACAAAGAAATTCCAACAAGAAAAACATTGGAAGTGACATTTCTTGTTTGGAATTATTAAATATGGAAATAAAAGATAAATTATGGGGATTCTGGAACTCCTAATGGTTCTTCAACATCTGAAAAGTCATTCCCTCCATTTCCTCTTGAAAGTAATATTTATCTGAAATGTGGAAAGGGACTCATATTGCTGTTGAGATCTCTTGTGTCTGAAACGCTTATTTACACTTACGAATTTTTAACGACGGTGTCCACGTGTTGTTTTGAAGATATTTTAGCAAATATTGTCTTCTGTTGATTAATGCAACTATTTATGGATTGCTATATCTTTCCAGTCTTGTAATGGTTTATTTAACTTTAATGGTGATTTTTTTAACGTTTTATATCTTCTCAGTCTCATAGTGATTTATTTAACTTAAAGATTTTTTTCAAAGTTTTTCTAATTGTCTGATGAAGATAGTATTAGTTGTCAGATTGTGTCGGATTCATCCACTATTTTTCCTACATGGAAACCACCTCAGTTATCTTATTCGTCCTCACGCAACACAATACATTTATAATAAGACTGTAATAATTATAGTTATAATGACAAGTGCAACGACAGGACTGCATTAATAATAATAATGACAATAATAGTAACAGTTGTAAGAATGCATCGGTATCATCCACTAATTTTCCTTCGGGGAAACTGAATAATTACTGATTCGCCTTCACTCAACAAAATCTATTTGTGATAAGATTGTAATAATTTTATGTATAATGATAATTACAAAAATATAGTACCATTAATGATAACAGAAATAGTTATTGTAAGATTACCTCGGATTCATCCACTACTTTTCCTCCATGGGAACTGAATAATTACTGATTAGTTTCCACGCAACAAAATCTATTTGTAATAAGAGTGTAATAATTTTAGGTTTTGTAATCATTTTAGGTATACTGTAATGACAATTACAAAAATATGGCGCCATTAATAATAATAATAATTATAATAATAGTTACTGTAAAATTGTATTCACTATTTTCCTCCATGAAAACTGAATAATCACCGACTCGTCTCCACGCAACAGAATCTATATTCGTATCGAGACTCTCATGGAGACCCACCTATGGCGGAGTGGCCTGGATGTCGAGGGAAAGAAAAGGTCTGTGTATAGCAATGGACGAGACTTCAGATATTATTAACCGGTGACAAGGGCTCTCACAGCAGACTATGTCGGTCGTTGGGGAAGGTCTGTCTCTTGGTTTTTATATTATTATTATTTACTTCAGCTTTCCTGAAAGGGAGGTTTCTGGGTGCCGTAACCCTGTAGAGGGGAGATGGAAGGTGAGTTGTAGCATAACGATGTGTGTATTGTTATTTGCAATTTTCCTGACAGAGGAGAGTATATTTTTGGACGGTGTTGATGGGTCCTGTTTCCTCTGGAGGGGCGATGTAAATAATATATATATATATATATATATATATATATATATATATATATATATATATATATATGTATGTATGTATGTATATGTATATATTGATGAGTTCTGTACTCCCCTAGATTGGCGATGCGCTGCTTTCTTTATCCAGTGATGAAACCAGGTAACATTTACCAAAGATCTGTAAAAGGAAGGCTTCAGTGCCTAATAATGCCTCCCTGTTATATATTTTCTAAATCTTTTCCTCCTGTCTGAATCCATTACTTAATCACTATAATATTAACGGATTTTATTTATTTGCTCTTGTTATTCGTTTGCATTTCTTCTCCATTTATAGTGTTTTCTCCCTGATTTTTTCTTAATTTGCTTATTTTTTTATTCAAGTATAACATTTTCATATAGTTGCTTTTGTTTCTGGTTTGTACTTTTTCTCCATTTATAGTTTTTATTGTATATTTTTTCTGTACCTGCTTATTTTTCATTCGAATATAATAACCACCACTGTTAAGCTAACAGAAACATTAAGCTTTACATTGGCTATATTACATATGCTACCACAAGTTACGTAGATATACATCATTCCACAGAGGAAATGAATATACACACACACACACACACACACATATATATATATATATATATATATATATATATATATATATATATATATATATATATATATATATATATATATATATATATATATACCGTCACCCTTTACCAAGACATAAAGGAAAATGGGAACTTGTCAAAGATCTGCCGCTCTCACCTGATACTGAATAATGACAAAAGACTTCAGATACGCGTCTGGCGTAGTTGAGAACTTCAGATACGCGTCTGGCGTAGTTGAGAAGTTCGGATGGTTTGAGTCATGCCCATTCGTAGTAAGGCAGCTCGTGGGATTTCGTTGGGAATTCTTCAAGGGTGGATCATGGTAGTTTAGCTGGTGTATCGTTGGTTTTAGTCACTAGGATCTATAGGGAGTTTAGCTGTATAAATGTTGTATCGTTGGTTTTAGTCATATATATATATATATATATATATATATATATATATATATATATATATATATATATATATATATATATAATGTGGGTGCGTTTCAGTACAAATATAGATGCCCATGTGTACGTTCGTGTGTATTTGTACTAGTTCTTCTTATTCATGTAAGTATTTTTGTGTTCATAAAAGTGGACATTGATAAAATTACCTGTCTGCAAGTTTATACAAACTGCCCATAAACTTCTAAATTCACAACCTCTAAGAAATATTCTCTGTAGGGACATAAAACTGAATTCCTCCATTCAGAAACTCCCCATTTACACCTTTACTACTTCCAAGTTCATTTTGCTCACTAACCTTTCCAATTCATTTCCCGTAGAAATTTTGTCTTGTATTTGATTTATCATCATTGTTTTCTACCAGGAAAATGTCACCTGATCCCTTTGTTTCCACACGTTCATTTCCCTGTCATTTTTTTTTCTACATCACTCTCCTGCATTTTCCCTCCCTCGCAGTGACCCTTGAAATGATCCCAGTCTGTCCGTCTCACTCGCCTCACTTTTGTCTCGTCAAATTCATCATCAGATTCATCATTTTCGTCATCATTTTTCATCGTCGTCGTCGTCATCATCATCTGTACCAACACTCCCTCGAGACTTTTCAAACACTGTCCTGCTCTCGTCCTTTGTAGGACTTCAGTCCTATCTCGTCTTCCTCGAACTTTTTCCTTTTTTTCCCGCATCCCACTCTGACCTCCTTGTTAGGATACAGTTGAATGATGTCTGAGTTGAGAGAGAGCGAATTCTATTTTGAGAACGTTAAGGACAATTCCCTTGAGGGTTGAAGAATGGAAGAGTCACCAAGGGTTGATGAGATTGATAGTGAAATGTGTTCTACTGAATGAAGTTGCGTAGGTTTTCTGTTGTGCCTGGTATTTATGGATGAGGCGAAAGAGCGTAGAGAATTAATGGAAGAGATAGTCTTCCATTTTTTCTGAGGATTATTATTATTATTATTATTATTATTATTATTATTATTATTATTATTATTATTGGTCTATCACAGCCATCCTATTCAACTGGGTGGTTTTTATAGTGTGGGGTTCCAGGTTGCATCCTGCCTCCTTAGGAGCCCATCACTTTTCTCACCAAGTGAGGTGTTTCTAGTAGCACACTCCTCTTCATGAGTCCTGGAGCTACTTCGGCATCTAGTTTTTCCAGATTCCTTCTTAGGGATCTTGGGATCGTGCCCAGTGCTCCTATGAGTGTGGGTACAATTTCCACCGGCATATCCCATATCCTTTCTATTTCGACTTGCAGGTCTTGATACTTATCAATTTTCTTCTCTTTCTTTCTCATCTACTATGGTGTCCCATGGTATTGCGACGTCAATGAGTGTTGTTTTCTTCTTGATTTTGTCAATCAACATCACGTCCGGTCTATTGGCACGTATCACCTTGTCTATTCAGATACCATAGTCCCAGAGGATCTTTGATTGATCGTTTTATAATAATAATAATAATAATAATAATAATAATAATAATAATAATAATAATTATTATTATTATTATTATTATTATTATTATTATTATTATTATTATTATTATTATTATTATTATTATTATTATTATTATTCTGAAGATGAGCCCTATTCACATGGAACGAGCCCACAGAGGCCATCGATATGAAATTCAAGCTTCCAAAGAATATGGTGTTCGTATAAATGGAAATAGAGATGATAAAGGAATTTACTTATTATAAGGCCCTATCGTTGTTTAGTATGCGTAGATTGATTTCACGGAATGGTCTACTAAAAGTTTGAAATGAATCGAAATAGACTGCTCGCGGTTTTTCAAGTGCTTTGTGTGAGTACCTACACATATGTATGAGTAATATTCTGTCAAGATAAGCAGGATTTCTCGCTTTACGAATATAATGCTAAATAGGATAATAGAATTGTACATTATATGCGCTGAGACATAATTATGAAGTTCTCCATTTTTTACAACTTAAAGTGATTTCTGTAGTTCACGAGAACAATTAAAAAATACTTGCATGTGAGTTGTTTAAAGAACTATCAGCATCATCAATATAATTAGAGTACAGTTTAGAAATGAAATAAAAATATCTTGGAAAAACTAATAAAAAACATTGACCCACGAAAGTTTACTCGCAAACATAAAAAAAGACTTTCATTTGTTGTTTACAAAAAAACAAAATCATCGATACTAACCATCATTTTAGAAGCAAGAAAATCGAGAAAAACTTATTTAAAACATTGACCCACGAAAGACCACTCGTAAATACTAAAAAAAACAATTTCATGTTAGTTGTCTAAGTAAACCCAACATCATCGATACTATCGATCATTTTAGAAGTTTAAAAAATCAAGAAAAACTAACACAGAACATTGACCCACGAAAGGATGAGTACTCGTAAATACTCGTAAACTTTGAAAAACACTTCCATGTGAACTGTTTAAATAAAACTATGAGCATCGTCAATACGAACGATCTCCTTAAAAGTAAATAAAATCAAGAAAAACTATTATGAAACGTTGACCCACGAAAGCTCACTCGTCAACAAACATACAGCAGGGGGAGAATCCCATTCTCTTTAAACGCTCGAGTCTGATCGCCAACAAATACCAAACACAGAATAGGAGCTAGATGCATGAGAGAGAGAGAGAGAGAGAGAGAGAGAGAGAGAGAGAGAGAGAGAGAGAGAGAGAGAGAGGAATTAGCGCAGGAGACTTCACCCACATTTACCTGAAGTGAGGCAATTCTCCCAGACATAACTCTGATTAATTCAGGCTTCCCCCGTCTCACGCAGATTTATTATCATGACGTCGGTTGCAGTTGCAACGCTGGTCATGATAAGATTCGTAATATTGGTTGTTCGGATGACGGCGATGTTGTTGTTGTAGCAGCAGCAGGATCCGAAGGGGGTACATTAACGAGGAGAGAATTGTTGTATCAACTGTTTTATTTATTTATTTTTTTATTTTTTTATTTTTTTTTATTTTTTTTTTTTTTTTTTTGCAGCGGAGATGAGGAAGTTGGGATGTGGTTTATATGTTCGTCTTGGTCGCTTTTTTTTTCCTTTGCTTCAAAGCTTTGTGGTTTTCTTAACGATTCTGTTTTCCGTTTGGCTCTTCCGTGAAATGATAAATGAGGTTTGATTGCCCCTACCGCCGGCCTCTGCGAAGGAATCCCCACATATAATCCATTAAAAGGAAAATATTCCTGTCTTCACGTCTCGCTGTAAACTAAGTAGACCTTATAAATTCAACCGGTAATTTTCCTAATGATACCGTTTTCTATTTAACTCTTCTGTGAAATGAAGGCAATGTTTGATTGCCCCTTCCAACTGCCTCCGTGAAGGAATTCCCATACATAATCCCGTTAAAAGAACAATTTTCCTACCTTAGCATCTCTCTGTGAACAAATTCTTACCTATTTCAGCTGGAAAAACCCCAGGTAAATGCAACCGTCACACGTGTGTCGTTACTAATGAACCAATATACGCTTTGGAAACAACAGCCCCAAATAATTACGCAGAAAATAGTTTTAGGGGGAAAAACAGTGCAAATTTACATTACGAAAAGGTCAACACAATTTAATGCCTGAGCTTTTGTTTACCCAATGCGCGGTGGCATTACTACCGAGGCAATTATTGCATGCTGTTTTTTTGTAGGGGAGGGGGCGTTTTGGGTTAGAGGGGGGGGGGAATAGGTTGTTGGGCCATTAGAACAACTGGTCTCTATTTCAAATGAAATAGGATTTGGGATATCGTTTACGTCCCTACACTTTCGAAATCAAAGAAGATGGAACGTGTATGATTTTGCGAGGGATAAAACCATGTTTTAGACGTGTTAGATACCCGTGCTGTTTGTGATAGCGTGTCATAGTTTTGTTTAGAATTTTCTAAACTCGCGATGGTCGTGGCCTTAGCTTAATTGAAATAGATGTTATTGCTAATTATCAGTTAAATCTGTAAGCTTCTTTTAGGAAGAACTTGGCCTAGGATTCTTCTGAATACTGTTAATTACAGCTATAAAGATTATCTCCCCTTCAGAGCCGGGCATCCCGTGGACAACGTAACACAAATACAGAGGAAAACTCTCTCTCTCTCTCTCTCTCTCTCTCTCTCTCTCTCTCTCTCTCTCTCTCTCTCTCTCTCTCTCTCTCTCGTTAAGATAAAGTTAAAGAAGTTGAACAGCTAAATGAAAACAGGCCAAAGATTAAAAGACAGACAGAAATGTTTCTGGGGTCGAAGGGCTGTTACAGGGATCCATCAGTATTGCCTACAGTTTGCCCCACAAGGCACGCCGTAACCGGTACCCCACTAAGGGGCATTGTGTCTACTTAACAAATACAAGGTTTCAGACATAATAAAAATTGTGATTAATAGCGAAAGACTATTTAAATTAGTCATCAGTAATAAAAATACGATTCAAATTGGAAATTAATGATACAAATACAATTCAAATTAGTACGTAATGATAAAAATACATCCACATTTAAATCATATTAGCAGTCAGACGCACCATAAGAAGTCATCATTTTTTCCGAAATTATCCAACTAAAAGAAAACGTTCCTTGACATAAAAAAATAAAGATAACAGGGATTAAAAGGGATAAAGATAGGGAAAATAAAAGGTGAAGTGACAGCAGCAGAAGGGTCAAGAAGAAGAAGAAGAAAAGAAGAGGGGGAAAGAAGAGGCAAGAAAGGTGATTAGAAGATGTGATTGAGAGGCCGGGGCGAAATGGCTCTCCAAACTCGGGTCAAGGAGTAAATTGATTTTCTAATGAACTATAAAAACAGAGAGAGAGAGAGAGAGAGAGAGAGAGAGAGAGAGAGAGAGAGAGAGAGAGAGAGAGAGAGCCTTGAATGAAGAGAAATTAATTCATCCTTCCACTGTTCTGTTATAAAGAGAGAGTGAGAGAGAGGAATAATTAATGCAAAGCGATAAAAGAAAAACCACCGTATGAATATTTTGATAAGTTCTCCATGTTTTATTTTACATTCAAATTGATTCGTGTGTTGTTGTTTATGAATGTGTGATGAACATCATAAAGAAAATGTAAGCATGAATCGTATATCTAAAGAAGAAAAATCCCTAAATCCAGAAATATACCAAGAAAAGAGAATAAATGAGCAATGCCGTGCAACGAAAAGTGTCTAAACATCGAAATGCAAATCTGAGTGCGCGTGCGAGGGATTATGCAAACAGCTTCTCTACAAAGCTCATTAATATTGGTAATGCACACTCACGCACCCTCAGAACAAATAGTTATCGAATCGGATCCGAGGATATATATATATATGTACATAGCCTTTATATGAGCTCGATACTTGAGAGAGAGAGAGAGAGAGAGAGAGAGAGAGAGAGAGAGAGAGAGAGAAAGGGAGGGAGGGAGAAGGAGAGAGGAATTATGTTCTAGGTATTTTTAAATGCGCCCGTCAATTTGGCATGAGATACTTTGCATTTTCAAAGATGTTATCAGAATTGAAAGATTGCGAAATAATAATAATAATAATAATAATAATAATAATAATAATAATAATAATAATAATAATAATCAAGCCTAACTTAGCCAGACGCATCACATCTATACGTTTCTTCACAAGCAATATCTTCTCGTTATTATTATTATTATTATTATTATTATTATTATTATTATTATTATTATTATTATTATTATTATGAGATAAATTTAAGTGGCTGATTCAAGTTACATGATAAATTTTCATGGGTTTACAACTCAAATCCCTTTACACTTAATGATGTAGACAGAGTAAGATACACAAATTGTATACAGCATTCCTCATTATTGATGTAGACGAAGGAAATACACAAAGTGTATATTCCTCATTATTAATGTAGACAGAAAAATACACAAAGTACATATTTCTCATCATTCCGGACAGAGAAAGATACAGTGTATATTACTCGTTATTAATGAAGACAGAGGAAAATAAAGTGTATATTCCTTATTATTAATGTAGACAGGAAAATACACAAAGTATATTCCTCATTAATGTAAACAGAGGAAAATACACAAAGCGTATATTCCTCATTATTAATGTAGACAGAGGAAAATACACAAAATGCATATTTCTCATTATTCCAGACAAGGGAAAATACACATTGTATATTTCTCATTATTCCAGACAGAGGAAAATACACGAAGTATATTTCTCATTATTCCAGACAGGGAAAATACGCAAAATATATTTCTCATTATTTCAGACAAAGGAAAATACACGAAGTATATTTCTCATTGTTCCAGACAGAGGAAAATACACCACAGTGTATATTTCATTCTATTAACGTGGACAAAGTGAAAAAAAAACTAGACAAAACCCCAAAACAACAAAGGCCCAAAATGGCATAGATAGCAATAAGTGTGTTAGGCCTGTTATACCTTGTAACATGTTCCAGGCCAAGCCATTTAACCGTATTATTGTCGAAATGAACAAAAAAAAAAACTTCCATTCCCTCCTCTATGGGAAAAGGGTGAAATAAAAGCAAGTAATGAACATTGCGGAGTTGCTGGTGGCAATTTTGCGTTTTGCGAAATAGATGAAACTGAGAATAGAATATATATTACGTGTGAAGATTAATTCAATGTAGTTTTTGCGTTTTGTGAAACAGATGAAATTGGGGATAGAATAAATAACGTATGAAGATTAATTAAATTGAATTTTTGCATTTGGTAAATAAATTGGGGATAGAATATATATTACGTGTGAAAATTAATTCAATGTAATTTTTGTGTTTGGTAACAAATGAAATTGGACATAGAATAAATAGCGTACGAAGATTAATTAAATGCAATTTTTGCGTTTTGTTAAATAAATTTAATTAGGAATACAATATATATTGCGCAAGAAGATTGATCAAATGTCATTTTAGCGTTTTGTAAAATAAGTGAAACTGGGAATAGAATACATAACGTATGAAGATTGATTAAATGTATTTTTTGCGCTAATGAAAATAAATTAAATTGGGAAATAAAAAAAACAATGTATGAAGATTAATTAAACATAGTTTTTTGCTTTTTGTAAGATAAATGAAATTGGGAATAGAATATACATTACGCACGAAGATTAATAATTAAACTTAATCTAAATGTGATTTTGGCGTTTTGTAAAACAGATGAAATTGGGAATAGAATATATATTACTTAGGAAGATTTATTTAAAACTATTTTTTTATGGAATTGCAAAGCTCCAAGGTCTGCCATCCAAAGAGATATGAGAATTGCAATGAAGTGTAATGCCCGTGCAAAATACTGTTATCACCCAGCGTTGCAGAGTTGCAATGCAGTCGTCCAGTGACGCAATGCATGCAATCACGGTCTCGCGGACCAAGAAAAGATGACACAACGAAATAAGGTCGCGTTACAGGAAATTACAGGGGAATTACAGAAGACCCCAGATGCGAAATCGATACAGCTGCTGTATCGGAATTGGAAGAAATACAAACGACAGGTGCGCAGACAGTCTCCTGAAGCGGGTGATGTCGAGAGTGGAAAAGTTTTTGCGAAAGAAGTCTGCCTGTGCTCGGGTATTTCATTTTCGCCGTGATTGACACGCGTCATTTTTTTCTTCTTTTTTCTTTCTTCTTCTCTTCTTCTTCTTCTTCTTGGTCTTTTCGTTTCGATGTAATTGTGATGTTTTGCTCTTTTTTTTTTCTTGGGTACGGAGACGTGTCTTGTTTTCTTTTTATTTTTTTTTTAAGTCATACTGTTGTTCTGTTTGTCCGTGTCTGAAAAATCAGATCACACGCACATACACATAAACACACGCGCGTGCACGCTGCACGCACACACACACACACACACACACACACATATATATATATATATATATATATATATATATATATATATATATATATATATATATATATATATATATATATATATATATGTTATATGTATGTTGTATGTATGTAGTATATCATTTATTGGTTTATTGATATCGTGTATGTGGATGTGTTTATATGCATGTGTACGTGCAATGCATGCATGCGTATGTGTTTACATTCGGACGCCCTTCTACTGCAACCTAACAGTACTCTATTCATTTTAAAGAACCACAAAATCAAAATTATTGCTGGAAAACCATATATTTCAACTAACACCTACTTCACTCCAAATCACAGGTGAGTGTCGCAAGCGTAGTCAGGAGCCCAGAGTATTTATAAAGCAATACACAGGCGAAAGGGGGAAATATCGACTCTGACAGGATTACGTATGGTAATTAGTTCGCTGTACCTGAGCAGAAAAGGGGTCAGGATACCTGGCTTGTTTAGAGTTCGTTACCTCGACCCAGTTTGGAGTGTAGTGGACGGATCCGTTGCAATATGTTCTTGGGAATGGGTCATGATATTAACTCGTTTATGTATTCAAGAGTTCCAGTGGCCTCCTTGATAAGTTCATATTTTCAGGTTGTTTGTCGAGTGTGGCAAATTTGTATTATTGTTTTTTTTTTTTGTCGAGTGTGACAAATTCGTATTACGTTTTTTTTTTGTCGAGTGTTACTAATCCGTATTCTTATTTGTTTTGTCGAGTGTAACAAATTCGTATTCTCATTTTTTTTTTTTTTTGTCAAGTGTGACAAATTCGTATTCTCAGTCTTTTTTCTCAAGTGAGCAAATTCGTAGTAGTTTTTTTGTCGAGTGTGACAAATTCACATTCTCAGTTTTTTTTGTCGAATGTGATAAATTCGTATTCTCATTTTTTGTCGAGTGGGACAAATTCGTATTCTGTTTTTTTTTTTTTTTTTTTGTCGAGTGTGACAAATTCATATTCTTTTTTTTTTTTTGTCGCGTGTGACTAATTCTTATTCTTATTTTTTTGTCGAGTGTGACAAATTCGTACTCCCTTTTTTTTGTAGAGTGTAGCAAATTCGTATTCTCTGCTTGTTAGCCGAGTGTGACAAATTCGCATTCTCAGAGATAACAGTAAGGCATTACGATGACCTACAATATTCTAAAACGTTTCCCTTGTTACCTCAGCAGTTAAATATCTACTAATAAAATGATAGAATAAACACAAAAACTGCTAAGTGCCACTAATAATGATAGGTAGCACCACGAAAGTCCAGCCTCGTCAAAGGTGTGACAGAGACCCGTTAAGAGAGACACAGACCCGTTAAGAGGGACACAAATCCGTCAAGAAAGACACAGACCCGTTAGAGAGAGACAGACACAGACCCGTTAAAAGAGACAGACTTAGACCCGTTAAAAGAGACATGGAACCGTTAAGAGGATATACCCGTTAAGAGAGACAGAGACCCGTTAAAAGAGACACAGGGCCCGTTAAGAGAGAGACAGACATAGACCCGTTAAAAGAGACATAGACCCGTTAGAGAGAGACAGATCCGTTAAGAGGACATATGCCCGTTAAGAGAGACACATAGACCCATTAAGAGAGACACAGACCCGTTTAGAAAGAGACATGGACCCGCTAAGAGAGACGCAGATGCATTAAAAAAGACACAGGGACCCGTTAAGAGAGACACAGACCTAAGAGAGACACAGACCCGTAAAGAAAGATACAGGGACCCGTTAAGAGAGACAGCGACCCGTTAAGAGAGAGACAGAGACCCGTTAAGAGAGACACAGGCACAGACCCATGAAGAGAGGCACAGACCCGTTAAGAGAAACACATAGACCCGTTAAGAGAAACACATAGACCCGTTAAGAGAGACAGAGACCCGTTAAGAGAGACAGAGACCCGTTAAGAGAGACACAGACCCGTTAAGAGAGACAGAGACCCGTTAAAAGAGACACACAGACCCGTTAAGAGAGAGATACACAGACCCGTTAAGAAGAGAGACAGACCCGTTAAGAAGAGACACAGAGACCCGTTAAGAAGGGAGACAGACCCGTTAAGAGAGACACAGAAACCCGTTAAGAAGAGAGACAAGCCGAGGCGTCAGTCAGTGAAGAAAGAATGATAAGAAAGTCCCCCAACCCCTCCCCACCATCGTCAAAAACGACTTGTTGAGAAACGAAAGCATCAGACTTCAGACTTTCTCTTTTCGAAAGCCTTTTCAAGACCCGAACCGATCAAAGAGAAAGCGGAGGCAGAGTGAAAGGAAAGAAGTGCGATGATGCAACATCCTGACTCCATTACCACGGAATTGCAACTTGCAATCTGAATGAGAGAGAGAGAGAGAGATGGGCTCTCTCTCTTTCTCTGAGATATATATATATATATATATATATATATATATATATATGTATATGTATATTATATATATAGACAGAAAGCAAGAGAGAGAGAGGGCTTTAATCTCTCTCTCTCTCTCTCTCTCTCTCTCTCTCTCTCTCTGAGAAAGAAATATAGAAAAAGAGAGAGTTCCTTCGGCCCCTAGCTAGAACCCTCTTTCATTCCTTTTACTCTACCTCCGTTTATATTCGCTTCCTTCCATCTTACTTTCTACTCTCTCCTAGCAACTGTTTCGACATTATTTTCACCGCTGAATGACCTCATAGGTCCCAGCGCTTGGCCTTTGGTCTAAATTTTATATTCCAATTTCAGTTCAAAGATGAAAAAGATTTCAGAGGCACGCGACAAATAGATATTTTCTCTAGGCAAATAAAATGTAAATAATCTCTGTAGATTATACTTTCAGAGTAATGATAAATAAACAGAGTGAGAAAGCTCGGTGAATTCTATAAATAAAATAAACAGTTATTTCACTCCAGCGCTTCTCGAATAAATATTTGTTATAGTCTCAGATAAGTACACGCTTTAATGCTCTTGTAGTCCCGTTACAGTACTTTAATAATTTCAAGGCATGTTTTCACGACAGGCCTATAATGGAACGGGTTCCCACGCCTTATGTGTTTTTTTTTTTTTTACATAATGTATTTATAATGGGGAAGATGACGTGTAATATTGTGTTGCATAATATTTTGGTAAAGCCTTGGGGAAAGATTTCTTCCTAAGAATTTTGTAGTTGTTTGAGAAGTATTTCTTTTAACAACAATGATTTTTCTTTACACTTCTTCCTGCGAGAGTTTCTCTCTCTCTCTCTCTCTCTCTCTCTCTCTCTCTCTCTCTCTCTCTCTCTCTCTCTCTCTCTCTCTCTCTCTCTCTCTCTCTCTCTCTCTCTCTCTCATATTGTTTTTCAGTATTGAGGTATCCATCTCACTTGCTGAAAATATTTAGTAAATATTGTAAGACAAGACACTCTCTCTCTCTCTCTCTCTCTCTCTCTCTCTCTCTCTCTCTCTCTCTCTCTCTCTCTCTCTCTCCATATATTTTTCATTATCGTGGCATCCAATTCACTTCCTGAACATCTAAATCTGAAAATATTTAACAAAAATTATTAACACAGGAAACGGAACCTTCCCTTCATCATAACAGATGTTAAAATTTTCATACATTTCATAAATCGTGTGTCAATCCACGAAATAAATTACATACACATCAACAGCTTAAATAAAACCTACGTAAAATTAAAATAAAATAACAATCCCGTTCCCTTCAAGAAAGCTTTGTAATCACGATACTTTAAAAACGCAGAACGAGCTAAACCCTTTCCTTTCCTCTTCATGTTCTCTTAAAAAAAAAAAAAAAGCCACTTCACGGATAATTTGCCTAATTACCATAATCTGAGATCTTTAAATTACTCCTGCGTCGCTCCTCCAAAGCCCAGGCCGAAGATCTTATGCATAAATCATCTGGCATAAATTATCCTTCATTATGCTAAGATATCCACCGAAGGGGATAATTTGACAACCCCCTTCCCCTTCCTCCCCCTCCCAATATAATCTTAATTCGAGCATTCTTATCCTCTCAGGCGCCCATAATTGTGCCATTTTCACTTGGCGTCATAATGTTCTATGATATTCGACCGGGAAGGACTTGAATATTTGCCCAAGGATTGAATATTTGCCCAAGGATTGAATGTTAGTCCAAGGATCGAATATTCGCACCAGGATTGAATATTAGCACAAGGATTGAATATTCCCCAAGGACTTCAATATTTCCCCCAGGGACTTGAATATTTCTCCAAGGACTTGAATATTTCCCCAAGGACTTGAATATTTCCCCAAGGACTTCAATATTTCCCCCAGGGACTTGAATATTTCTCCAAGGACTTGAATATTTCCCCAAGGACTTGAATATTTCCCCAAGGACTTGAATATTTCCCCAAGGACTTGAATATTTCCCTAAGGACTTGAATATTGGCCCAGAAAGGACTTGAATATTGACCCAGGAAGGACTTAAATCTATTCCTAGGACTTCTCACTTCCCAGACCGAAATTTGAATTCGTGTTTTTAACATCTATAGAGAATGGACTAGGTTTTTTGTTTAATTAAACCAGCCTTATGCCAGCGGGGGTTTTTGCTCTAACTGAAGCCTGTAAAGTTGGAAGTCGAATGTCTGCGTCTCAGACATTGTATCACTGAATGTCAGTTGCTGATTTCATATCAAAAACAATATTGATCCTTAAAATGCTTTGTAAGTTGTTTCTGCACAGCATTTAATGTGACTTGTCAAATTCATTTGCTTATGAATAACATCTTGACAATCTTCATTATTATTATTGGTCTGACCAATCTCTATAAAAACTTTCTTTAATTTCTTTTAATAAATTTCTCTATCTGATACTTGGATCATTCTGAGACGGAGATTAAAATAATAGAAGAGTTTTTTGTTAAATACTCTTAGCAAAAATGTTTTTATCTCTGTGCATTGCTGTTTGTTGAAGGTAATGGAACCTACGTAGCGACGTGAGTAAGGTAGAAGATGATAACGCAAAGTAAGGAAAGATTGATTAGTTTTTTGTGATAAAACAAAGGAATGAAAAATTAATTGTTTTTTATATTATTCATGATTAAGTTCTTCACCGTAGTAACAACACTAAATTCACGTAAGAAGACTAGAAAATAAAATTGAAAACAGAACTGTAACACTAAACAAATCAAAATAACTTCCACCCAAAACAATCTCGAGATATTCGGACGTTCCAAAAGGAATTGCAATCGACTTTTGTCCATAAGTCATCTGAACATAAAGCTGAAAATAGTTCGCACAAAAGTAAACAGCAATCTCTCCTTCCTCAAAATGAACAATAGTATTAAGCAAACTTAGACGAAGCTGAGGTTACTGAATATAAAATTTAGATTAAAATGTTCATATTCAGAGAGTATCGTACCGGCAGGCAGGCAGGCAGCCGCCGCGTGACGCGGAAATATTTTCGGGAATAAAACCTGGAACAGCGTAGCAAATATTCATCAAAATTCAACGGAACAATATTCCTCATACCAGCTTTTGCGTAACAATGTGAACTAAGGAACACGCGTTTGAATACAGTGGGTAAATATTAAAGCTGAGAATAATAAGAGAGTTTGAGAATTTATATTTATCTAAAAGGGTAAATGTATATATGTAATATATATATATATATATATATATATATATATATATATATATATATATATATATATATATATGTGTGTATATGTGTGTGTGTTTGTATTTGAAGAGGCGCCTCGTTAGTTCTTGAATCCTACATTCAACATTCAATCACACAAATAACTATATATTTATATGTCCAGTATCTACATATGTGTTTATGTATGCATGTATGTATATACATACATACATATGTGTATGCATATGTGTATATGTATATGTATATGTATATATATATATATATATATATATATATATATATATATATATATATATATATATATATATATATATATATTTGCCCTTTGGCCTAAATTTTATATTTTTCTTCTTCTTCTTCTTAACAGGTAAATAGTGATGGTATTTTATAAGTGCATGCTTGTATAAGAGTTACTAAACATCTTTACGTTGAAAAGCATACGCAAGTAATTATTCTTTTCTCAGAACTTTAAGGGGTAGACACAGTTGGTATTATTAACCACGTGTGTTTTCTTCATTCAAGAAGGGCTTAAACGTTCAAGGTGGAGAAATTTATTTTTTAAAAATTGCAGAGCAAAATAAACATACAATTAACTACATTTTTCTAATATTTTCGAACACTGAGGTTTCAGACCATGGCTTAAATAAAAAGAGATTTATAAACAAAATCTTGTTTATAAATATTTTATGTTAAGGAAAAGCTAAAATATAATAAATTAAGAAATTTACTCCAAAAAAATTTTAAGGCAAAAAAATAATTTTTTTTTTTAAACAGTATTATAAAACAAAAATTCCAGACCACTGACGTCGCAATACTTAAGAGATTTATAAACAAAACCTCGATTTCCCTTCACACTGTAAAGGTACTTAAGAGAGAAACATTAGTGCCGGCCATATTTTAAAATGGGGGAATCCCCGGATCAAAGGCTCCTTCAAGTTTTATCATCACGAACACATTATTTGATCTCCATTTCTCCTCAGGAGATGATGATGAGGAAGTCTGTTTCTCTCGGAACACTCCAGTTTTTAGCTTTCTGAAAAGAAGGCTGTTGTGCCGGCTTTTTCTGTCCGCCCTAAGAATCTTAAAAACTACTGAGGCTAGAGGGCTGCAAATCGGTATGTTGATCATCCACCCTCCAATCATCAGGCATACCAAATTTCAGCTCTCT
Source organism: Macrobrachium rosenbergii (assembly GCF_040412425.1). Taxonomy (NCBI): domain Eukaryota; kingdom Metazoa; phylum Arthropoda; class Malacostraca; order Decapoda; family Palaemonidae; genus Macrobrachium; species Macrobrachium rosenbergii. Next base: position 42,683,949 of record NC_089762.1, on the reverse strand, counting down.
AGCCCGAGTAGTTTTTATTTTATTTAAGGTTAAAGTTAGCCATAATCGTGCATCTGGCAACGATATATGCCAGGCCACCACCAGGCCATGGTTAAAGTTTCATGGGCCGCGGCTCATACAGCATTATACCGAGACCACCGAAAGATTATACGCTGTAGCGGCTGTACAGAAAACTCTATTGCGCCGAAGAAACTTCGGCGCCTTTTTTTACTTTTTTTTTTTATTATGAATACTGATTTAATATTGTGTAACGGGGTGGGATTTCTGTTCCCTTGCACTGATCCAGCCTGGGCTGCTACCCTGTACAGTTGACTAAGACTACGTAATTAATATTTTAAGTTCAAATATATGTGAATATATGTAAGATATATATATATATATATATATATATATATATATATATATATATATATATATATATATATATATATATATATATATATATCATTCACATTAACAAGAAATTAACGTGGAAATGTTTGGATTGAAATGAGCTACTTTCATATATATATATATATATATATATATATATATATATATATATATATATATATATATATATATATATATATATATATATATATATACATACATATACATATACATATACATATACATATACATATACATATACATACTGTATATTTATACACATATAAAAGAGAGAGAGAAAGAGAGAGAACATTTGAAAGAAAAAAAGAAAGGCACATCGAGTTAACAGAAGCAAATATGAATTTAAATGATTTCCGTTTTCAAAGCTCCAGTAACCTTTGTTAGGTCAAACTATTGACTCTCAAGTTCATATCTTATTCCTTTTACTTCTTGTTTAACAGATAAACACACTGCTTACGTCTTTACAAGACAACGAATATCAATATTCCACGATGACAGTGTCATTTTAAACTTCCCATTCCCAGCCATTTTCCTTTCTGAGATTTTGAGGACGATTTTATTAAAATTCATGTTGGTCGAATCTCGGTAATATAACTATCGTTGCCTATGATTGCGTATTCTGTATTGTATTCATGCAGTTTGTCTCGTGACCTTTAAATAAACTAACATTCTAATAGAAAGATTGTTTCGTTACAACGCTGTAAGAGCGATAAATCGGAACAATACGGTACGGCATGAGAAAATATGAAAGTATAAGCATTCGATCTTTTTCCACATGAAATCATTCAACGCTGATGGCGAGAGAGATTTCGTTTTAAATCTATCATGTTGGAGGTTTGTTAGGCAATAAACACGTCCGCCTTATTCGCTCCAAACCGAGATATTCCCTTCTAAATATTCTTCGTGGATAAACTGTAATGAGAAATGAACTTTTATACCTGACAATATTTGAGAGTCTTCGTGTTTTATATACGAAAAGGCTGAAGCATCTCTCTCTTTCAAAGTTGAATCCAGGGAGGGTCTCTCTCTCTCTCTCTCTCTCTCTCTCTCTCTCTCTCTCTCTCTCTCTCTTCTCTCTTTCATCTTTTATATGTAAAAGATTGAAGCATCTCTCTCTTTCAACGTTGAATCCAGGGAAGGTCTCTCTCTCTCTCTCTCTCTCTCTCTCTCTCTCTCTCTCTCTCTCTCTCTCTCTCTCTCTCTCTTCAACTTTACATGTAAAATATCGAAGCATCTCTCTCTTTCAACAATGAATCCAGGAAAGGTCTCTCTCTCTCTCTCTCTCTCTCTCTCTCTCTCTCTCTCTCTCTCTCTCTCTCTCTCTCTTTTTCTTTTCATCTTTATATGTAAAATATCGACGCATCTCTCTCTTTCAACATTGAGTCTAGGGAAGCTCTCTCTCTCTCTCTCTCTCTCTCTCTCTCTCTCTCTCTCTCTCTCTCTCTCTCTCTCTCTTCATCTTTATATGTAAAATATCGACGCATCTCTCTCTTTCAACACTGAATGTAGGGAAGCTCTCTCTCTCTCTCTCTCTCTCTTTTCATCTTTATATGTAAAATATCGACGCATCTCTCTCTTTCAACACTGAATGTAGGGAAGCTCTCTCTCTCTCTCTCTCTCTCTCTCTCTCTCTCTCTCTCTCTCTCTCTCTCTCTCTCTCTCTCTTCATCTTTTACATGTAAGAGACAGAGGCAAGCAGCTCTCTCTCTCTCTCTCTCTCTCTCTCTCTCTCTCTCTCTCTCTCTCTCCATTTATAGCCTTACAACGATAAAATGCAGAAGACATTCTTCTTTGAGATTGAAAGATTAGTGTTTTTTCAGTAAATCTCCTCTTGTTTTAAGGTTTTCCCAGGATTTTCTGCCCAAGCGACTCACTTGTTGTTCGTTCTGGGAAATCCTTTATTGTTTTATAGATTTGGCTTTTCCAGTAATTTCTGATGCAGTATTGTCCATTGACTCACCTGTCGTATGTTCTGGGGGTGCTAATAATTAACCTTTTCTGAGTCCAGTGGCGTAAAGATATATCATTGCTTTCCCAACCCCTGTGGAAACTCCAGATGACAGCGCTTCAGACAAAAATAAAGACGTTTGTTTATAATTTTGTCTGTCAGGATAGATAGAATTGGGTATTGCTAAGCTAATTGTTTGAAGCAAGTGCTGTTAGTCGATTTTATTACTAAGGCAAGACGAGCATTCTTAAATGTTACGCTTTGGCTAGCTAGAGTTGACAGAACGATAGAAGAAGACCACTTAACATAATTGAGCTTTGAAATTGATAAAAAGTCTACATGTTTTCCGTGTCGTAATTCTGCTTTCATTAAACATTCTTTGTTTAAGTAATTCCGTGAGTTAGTTTCGTCTATACTGAGAGATATCTAAAAGCCTTTTTTATAATTTAATATATTATTAAATATATCAAATCCATAGAAAGTTATAAAAAAAAGTGTTGGACGTCATAAAAGATGATCCTGAACCACATCAAATGACGGGTGACTTCCCAAATTTCTACGGAGTCGTTCCAAGAAAGTCGTCCCAGTGTTTTTATACCTCGATTCTGGTTACGAATATTTCCTCTATCTCTCACTCGGCCTCTCTCTCTCTCCCTCTCTCCCACATCCACCCACCCTCTCTCTCACTCAAAAGCAAACACGTACAAGAGGGAGAGAAAGTAAGTTCAAGGAAACTTCCCGTGATTTCTTTTCTCGTCCTTTCTCCTACTTTTTTTTTCGTAGAGAGAGATGGAGGGGTTGGGGGAGGAGGAGGAGGAGGAGGAAGACGCGGTGTGCATTTCGAATCAGACCCGAACAAAGGCAAGTTGTGGCTTTGGTCGAGCGGCGGGACAATGCTCGTGATGAGTCTTTGTCACGACGCGAGAGAGAGAGAGAGAGAGAGAGAAGAAGAAGAAGCAGCTTCTGCCGCTGCTACAGGACTTCACATTGTCGCTCGGAAGGGAAAAGTCGATTGAATACCCCCAATATTTTTCCTTGTCAAAGCCCCTGTGGGCGTTTCTTTGTTTATCTTTTTCTTTAACTTTATTCTTTTTTTACTTCTCTGTTAGGCTGTAGGTCTAGAGAGGGTAAAAGATGAAATGTGTTTCTTTACTTCTCGTAGTTGTTTTTCTTTTTACTTTTAGAAATTAGGAGCAGAAATGCTCGTAATAAGTGTGCCATCGGAGATTGATGATCACTATCCCCGCTGACTTTCGTTCCCCTCAGAATTTGATGATGACTATTTATCTCCAAAGTTGTTTTTCTTCCCCATCAGAATTTGATGATGACTATTTAGCTCCAACGTTGTCTTTCTTTCCCATCAGAAATTGATGATGACTATTTAGCTCCAACGTTGTCTTTCTTTCCCATCAGAATTTGATGATGACTATTTAGCTCCAAGGTTGTCTTTCTTTCCCATCAGAATTTGATGATGACTATTTATCTCCAAGGTTGTCTTTCTTTCCCATCAGAAATTGATGATGACTATTTAGCTCCAACGTTGTCTTTCTTTCCCATCAGAAATTGATAATGACTATTTAGCTCCAACGTTGTCTTTCTTTCCCATCAGAAATTGATGATGACTATTTAGCTCCAAAGTTGTCTTTCTTTCCCATCAGAATTTGATGATGACTATTTATCTCCAAGGTTGTCTTTCTTTCCCATCAGAATTTGATGATGGCTCTCTAGCTCAACGTTGTTTTTCTTCCCCATCAGAATTTGATGACGACTAGCTCAAATGTTGTCTTTCTTTTCCATCAGAATTTGATGATGACTAACTCAAACGTTGTCTTTCTTTCCCATCAGAATTTGATGATAACTATTTAGCTTCAACGTTGTCTTTCTTTTCCATCAGAATTTGATGATGACTATCTCAAACGTTGTCTTGCTTTCCTATCAGAATTTGATGGCTATTTAGCTCCAACGTTGTCTTTCTTTCTCATCAGAATTTGATGATAACTATTTACTCCAACGTTGTCATTTTTAGTTGTGATGGAAAAGTGCCCAAAATCATTTTAGGCTCTGATTGAATTTTTAAGTCGCTCATAACACGAAACGATATAAAAACTACCATTTTATTTCCAGTTCATTATCTGAGTGAATAATTCTCATGAATGATTAATATTTATTAGTCACTGCAATATGGAAATGCTGGGACCAATTATATTCATAGTTGAAAAAAAACTTTTATTCATAGAATATTCATAAAAGAGAAAAAAATATATGGTTCGTCATCGGCTATACTTGGGAAGTCACAATTTTAGATTCAAAAAATATAATTGCTCGTTATGTAACTGTTTTCTCTTAATTTTTCACCGATATTTTAGGTAATGATATGAACGATATAGAGCAGAAAATTCACAGCTGTGATTTTCGAAAATGATGCTGCCACAGGGAGAGTGTCGAATTTTTTTGTTCTTAAATGAATGAAACGGGAATTGTTTACCGTTTTACTTTTAACTAATAGTATATATATATATATATATATATATATATATATATATATTTACATATATATGTGTATGTATGTATATATATTATATATATATATATATATATATATATATATATATATATATATATATATATATATATATATATATATATATATATATATATATATATAGTGGTCTAAGAGCTGAATTGTGTGCGTTCTAGAATAGAGTGTGGCAGTAACCCTTGTGTTAAGTTGAGAGTGGTCTAGAAAAGAGTTGAATTGTGTGCGTTCTAGAAGAGAGTGCGACAGTAACCTTTGTGTTGTTTTAAGTTAAGAGTGGTCTAGGATGAGTTGAATTGTGTGTGGTCTGAATAGTGTGTGGTATTAACCATTGCGTTGTTTGAAGTTGAGAATGGTCCAGAATCGAGTTGAATTGTGTGCATTCTAGAATAGAGTGTGGCAGTAACCTTTGCGTTGTTTTTTTCAGTTAAGAGCGGTCTAGAATCGAGTTGAATTGTGTGGTGTCTGGAATAGTGTGTAGTATTAGCCCTTGCGTTGTTTGAAGTTAAGAGTGGTCTAGAATCGAGTTGAATTGTGGGTGTTCTAGAAGAGAGTGTGGCAGTAACTTTGTGTTGTTTTAAGTTAAGAGTGGTCTAGAATCGAGTTGAATTGTGTGTGGTCTAGAACAGTGTGTGGTATTAACCTTTGCGTTGTTTGAAGTTGAGAGTGGTCAAGAATAGTT
>NC_089762.1:42655890-42673390 GCF_040412425.1 Macrobrachium rosenbergii | reverse complement strand
ATAACTTCAACTGTTTAAACACTTCCTCAGGATGAACTTGGTTTAAACAAAGAAATTTTTAAATTTGAAATTCTTTCTCAAGATGAACTTGGTTTAAATAAAACAACTTCAACTTTTTAAACACTTCCTCAAGATAAACTTAGTTTAAATAAAACAAGTTCAACTTTTTAAACACTTCCTGAAGATGAACTAGGTTTAAATAAAAACAACTTCAACTTTTTAAACACTTCCTCAAGGTGAACTAGGTTTAAATAAAAACAACCTTTAACATTTGAAGTACTTTCTCAAGATGAACTTGGTTTAAATAAAACAACTTCAACTTTTTAAACACCTCCTCAAGATGAATTAGGTTTAAATAAAAACAACTTTAACATTTGAAGTACTTTCTCAAGATGAACTTAGTTTAAATAAAGCAACTTTAAACACTTCCTCGAGAAGAACTTCGTTTAAACAAAGCAGCTTTAACCTTTGAAATTCCTTCCCAAGATGAACTCGGTTTAAATAAAGTGACCAACTATTTAAACACTTCCTCAAGATGAACTTGGTTCAAATAAAGCATCTTCAACTATCTCAACATTCCCTCACGGCAGCTTGTTACTCCATAGACACCTCATTCACTTACTCCCTCTCCCACCTTCCCCTCCCTCCCACCCAAGCAATAAATCTCACACCTTTAGCGCGGCGTCCCGTCACATTACAGAGGAAACTCGGGGCTTCGAACTTATTTGTTCACACCACAAGCAGCGGAGAAAGAGTCGCTCCGGAAACTTCCCGCCAAAGAAAAAAATATATAATAGGTTCTTTTTTTTTTTTAAGCTGGTGCAAATGGCATGTAAATCGTTTCCTTTGGGAGACTGCGGATGCATTATTTAACTTCGGCCGAGTTCGCTGTGGGAAGAGAGAGAGAGAGAGAGAGAGAGAGAGAGAGAGAGAGAGAGAAGGTGGCAAAGCTCGATTAGGAAGTCCCACAACCTTGCTGGACGATGAACTGTCTGTCAAGTCATGAGAAGAAATGTTTAATGTTTTTGCCGGCCGATTGTCACTTGTTTTCTATCTTGGTTCTTATGACGATATCGAAGTAATAATAATAATAATAATAATAATAATAATAATAATAATAATAATAATAATAATAATAATAGTTTGTTTTAGCATAAATGGAATCTTGTTGTGATAATTGGAATCTACTGCTGTTTACAGAACGGAAATAAAACTTTAAATATTTTTGGAATCTTTATTAAGAATGTTAGGCTCTTCGTTAACATATAAATGTATGTAGGTGTAAATATTTATGGAATATTTATAAGAATGTTAGGCTTTTTTACACATATAAATTTATTTGGGTCTATCTCTTAGGCCTATGTGCCTATCATTATCATAGTACTACCAGCAACGGAGAACCAGGTTCGATTCCTGAAAGAGGTAGTTCCGTTAAAAGCACTTTATTGCTGTTGACCTAAGCAGCTTATTTTGTACCTGGGTTTAGTCGACTGCGGTTGGTTGTATCAGTGAGGGAAAGGGCGTGATTTCTTGTCAGTTTTGTATCCATGTCTCTTTTAAGAGCAGAGAAGTTTTATTAGTATAGAAGTAAAAATGAAATTGGATAGGATATCTGTGATAGTTTTTTATGTCTCTGTAAATGAAAACTATTGTGCCGGCTTTGTCTGTCCGTCCTCACTTTTTCTGTCCGCCCTCGGATCTTAAAAGTTACTGAGGATAGAGGGCTGCAAATTGCTATGCTGATCATCCACCCTCCAGTCATCAAACATAGGAAACTGCAGCCCTTTATCCTTAGTAGTTTTTATTTTATTTAAGGTTAAAGTTAGCCATAATCGTGCGTCTGGCAACGGTATAGGACAGGCCACCACCGGGCCGTGATTAAAGTTTCATAAGCATTATACCGAGACCACCGAAAGACAGATCTGTTTTCGGTGGCCTTGATTATAAGCTGTACAGAAAACTCAATTGCGCCGAAGAAAATTCGGCGCATTTTTTACTTGTTCTATATTTTAATAGTCTTTCTGTCTACTTTTTTCCTGTACGATGAAGATACTATAATCATTATAAATTCTCTCATTATACAAGGCTGATAGTGAAGGCATCCAGGTCATTATCTTTAGGGAACGAGTACTTCGTTGAACTTGGGGATTTTCAGTTCTCTCCTTTCATGCTTCCTCTTCTTCTTCTCTCTCTCTCTCTCCTTCGAGACTCCAGTTATTCGAAAACGCTGATGATATGAAAATCTCTCTCTCTCTCTCTCTCTCTCTCTCTCTCTCTCTCTCTCTCTCTCTCTCTCTCTCTCTCTCATCAGTTTGATTATTTCCTCTCTCTCTCTCTCTCTCTCTCTCTCTCTCTCTCTCTCTCTCTCATATCAGTTTGATTATTTCATCTCTCTCTCTCTCTCTCTCTATCAGTTTCATTATTTCATCTCTCTCTCTCTCATTAGTTTGATTATTTCCTCTATCTCTCTTTCTCTCTCTCTTTTTCATCAGTTTGAATATTTCATCTCTCTCTCTCTCTCTCTCTCTCTCTCTCTCTCTCTCTCTCTCTCAAAACAAGCAATCACCAAGGGCGCCTCGCTCCCTCCTCCTCCCCCCCCCCACCCACCTCCTCCAGGCCCTTGAAGCGGCTGCTGTGAGGTGAGGTGAGGACACGGCAGAAGAAGAGTGCCCGAAAGGTTCCCTGAGAGAGGCGCCCTTGTAGGGAGAGAGACGCCGAAGGGGGAGGAATCCCCTCTCTTACGCCTCTTACTCTTCTCCCTCCTCTTCCTCTTGCTTCCCAGGGCGGAGTGTGGAGTGCCCGTGAGAAAACTCCTCCAGAGTGACTTGAGATCACCGCCCTTTGGGGATGGGGTCGCTTTTGTGGCATGGGGAATGGGGTTTGGGGTGGGTCCTTTTTGGGGATTGGAAAGAAGAAGAAGAAGAAGAAGGAGAATTAAAAGAAGAAATAGGAGAAGAAAAAGTAGGAGAAGGAGGAGAAGAAGAAGAATGGGGTTTGGGGATGGGCGTCTTTTTGGGGGATTTGGAAGAAGAAGAAGAAGAATGGGGAATGGGGTTTGGGAATGGGTCTTTTTTGGGATTGGGAAGAAGAAAAGTAGGAGAAGAAGAAGAAGAATTGGGGATGGGTCTTTTTGGGGGATTGGGAAGAAGAACATAAAGGAGAAGAAAAAGTAGGAGAAGGAGGAAAAGAAGGAGAAGGATGAGAAGAAGAAGAATCATAAGTAGAAGGAGACGAAGAAGTAGGAGGAGAAGGATGAAAAGAAGAAGAAGAATAAGGAGAAGAAGAAGTGCCGGTGAAGTGAAGAAGGTTCGAAGAGGCGTCCTTCTCCTCATGTTCCTTTTCCTTCTTTAGGAAAGGAAAGAAGAATGATAACTGAGGCGAAATGGCAATAAAGAGAAAAAAAGACGAGGAAGAAGGAAGGAAGAAAGGAGAAGGAAGTTCTCTCTCTCTCTCTCTCTCTCTCTCTCTCTCTCTCTCTCTCTCTGATAATAAAGAGAAAAAGGAGAAGAAAAATGAAGAAGAATAAGGAGATGAGGAAGAGAAAGTCTCTCTCTCTCTCTCTCTCTCTCTCTCTCTCTCTCTCTCTCTCTCTCTCTCTCTCTCTCTCTCAACCCTTTCCCTGAAGAAAGATAATAGAGGCGAAGCGATAATAAAGAGAAAGACGAAGAAGAAGGTGAAGAAGAAAAAGAAGAGAGAGAGTTTCTCGCTCTCTCTCTCTCTCTCTCTCAACCCATTCACAGAAGAATGATAATTGAGGTAAAAGGATAATAAAGAGAAGAAGAAAAAGAAGAAGCAGCAGCAGAAGAAGAAGAAGAAGGAGATGAAGAAGAGAGAGTTCCTCCGCCCCCCCCTCTCTCTCTCTCTCTCTCTCTCTCTCTCTCTCTCTCTCTCTCTCTCTCTCTCTCTCTCGCTCTCTCTCTCTCTCTTTCTCTCTCTCTCTCTCTCTCTCTCTCAAAACCCTTTCCCCGAAGAAAGATAATTGAGGCGAAATGATATTAAAGAGAAGAAGAAGAAGAAGAAGAAGAAGAAGAAAGAAAAAGAAGGTGAGGAAGAGGAGGAGGAGGAAGAAGGAGAAGAGATGAGGAGGCTGTCATCTTCAGAAGGCGCGTCCCTCGCCTGCCTCTGACGCCGCATCGTAATTATTGTGTCGGAGGTTGGGATGTCTGAAGGGCATGGTCTCTCTCTCTCTCTCTCTCTCTCTCTCTCTCTGCGTGTGTGTAAGTGTGTGTGTGAATAGAGGCTGCCTTCCTGCCTTATGGCTGTTTTACTTGGCTGTGAATTAGATTGAGTCATTTAATCTTTAGCTTGTTGCCAAGTCCTCTCTCTCTCTCTCTCTCTCTCTCTCTCTCTCTCTCTCTCTCTCTCTCTCTCTCTCTCTATATCTCTCATTATATATATATATATATATATATAGATAGATAGATAGAGATATATATACTATATATATGTATATATATATATATATATATATACAGTATATGTATACTGTATATATATAAATAATATATATACTGTATATATAGCCTATATATGTCCTCTGTTCACTAAAACAGTGATTTAGCACCTGATAATTAGTCGACTGTGGTGGAGAAAAACATGTGGTTAGCAGTCTTATTCGAAGGGGAAAAGATGCATGATATACATACATATATATATATATATATATATATATATATATATATATATATATATATATATATACTGTATGTATATATATATATACACAGTATATAAATATATATATATTCGTGCCTCTATGCACTCATCTTATGAATAACATATTCTCGTCACGACTAACATTTGCAGCTTATGATAATCTTTTGAGAAACTTCGTAAGAGCTATTATTACCCTGCACTTGACAAGAATAGCTCTCCAATTTACTAGAACTCTGTTCAAAGTCACGGACTGGCAAAGAGAACCAAGGTTTTTGTCGTTATCCAAGTTTCTTCTTTGTTATGAAACAGGTTTTTTTTTTTTTTTTTAGTTTCCATGATGTCTTATTGATAACGTAATGTTATTACATCATTTTCTGGGTCTCAGTATTGTATTCCTTACCTGCAAGATGTTCTGTATTCCTTACTTGGAAGATATTCTTTATTCCTTAACCATAAGATGTTCTATATTCCTTATTTGTAAAATGTTCTGTATTCCTTACCTGTAAGATGTTCTATATTTCTTTTCTTGTAAGATGTTCTATATTCTTTACCTGCAAGGTGTTTTATATTCCTTACTTGTAAGATGTTATGTATTCCTTACTTGTAAGATCTTCTATATTCCTTACCTCTAAGATGTTCTATATTCCTTAACTCTAGGATGTTCTAAATTCCTTTCCTTGTAAGATGTTCTAAATTCCTTTCCTTGTAAGATGTTCTATATTCCTACCTTAACTATAAGATGTTCTATATTCCTTACCTGTAAGATGTTATATACTCCTTACTTGTAAGGTGTTCTATATTCCTTACTTGTAAGATGTTATGCATTCCTTTCCTTGTAAGATGTTCTATATTGCTTTTCTTGTAAGATGTTCTATATAACTTTTCTTTGAAGATGTTCTATATTCCTTACCTGTAAGATGTTCTATACTCTTCTCCTTGCCTGTAAGATACTAGACCATTACGCGAACTCTTTTCTTTATCTCCCTACTTCGTAAGAGGTAAATAAAGAAAACCTTTTCAACCCTTTCAGGTTAAATATGGACACATCCATGCTGCGTATACTCGACTAAATAGACCACCCTTTTAGAGCTGCATATTTTTTTCTCTCTCTCTATTTCGTCTTCCATATAATTCTACGACTATTTTGGAGGCCCAGATTGCTCCTAAATTATGTTAGAAGGAACACTTATTTCAAATTGTTGAAAATTTCTCTGAGCAATTTTGTTTAAATGCTGTAGAGTCTTCACATTTCTCTCCCTCCTGTGGATGATTAAATCTAAGTCTCTTCTTTTTTGCAAGTACTATTTTGGTTACTGCTTGCCGTTGCTTAGTAGGAGAATTCTCCCTCCTTTCAGCAACTTTGTAACACCCACCAGGCTACCTCTTTATGGATTTCATTGCATTATTCAGTAATCTTGGGATTCCACAGCCCAGTGACTTTTTTGTATTTATCTCACGCTGTTATTATTATTATTATTATTATTATTATTATTATTATTATTATTATTATTATTATTATTATTATTATTATTATTATTATTGCCTTTTCTTGGTTACTGCGTTGAGCTAGTAGCCGAGGAAACCCACATTTCAGTTTCCGGACACTCATTGTATAAGCCAGAAATATATTATATACTGAATAACGACTATTTCCCTCACCAGAAATGACAAGTATCGGATAGTTACTAGCACAACGCAGTAACCAAGAAAAGGCAGTTATTAGAAAAATAGGGAAAACTCTACATAAACTAAATGCAGCTGACGCAGCAATCACTTTCAATAAAACCTGTTTGAAATATTATTATTATTATTATTATTATTATTATTATTATTATTATTACTATTATTATTACTATTATTATTATTATTATTATTATTATTATTATTATTATTATTATTATTATTATTATACTGACAAGACAAGCTCTGAAGATTCCTTTTGTTAAGAAGCGGAAATAAGATCTGTTAAATCATGACAACTTTCAGTTATTATGCCGTTCCACTGATAAACACAGAATGCGGAATATCATATTTACAAACCATTGTCATCATTTGATGTTACTAAGCAACGCTTCACAAACTCCATTCATAAAAAATGCCGTGCAGTGTATTCGACTCCTGTTCTCTCTCTCTCTCTCTCTCTCTCTCTCTCTCTCTCTCTCTCTCTCTCTCTCTCTCTCTCTCTCTCTCTCATGCGTTTTGCAACCCGGTACACGCTTGTTTTGTGCGTAGTAGCTGATAATTGGCACGGAAAAACAGCTATCTGAGTTAATCAGATTTTCATTGTTTCTTGTATGCATAATTTCATTGTTAGATATAATTTACTTTATTTTATATTGTTCTTTATATTTATAAAATTTCGTTGTTAGAGATAATTTACTTTAATTTGTATTTTTTTAAATATATAATTTCATTGCTAGATATAATTTACTTTAATTTATATTGTTTTGATATATATAATTTCATTGTTAGATATAATTTACTTTAATTTATAGTTTTTATATATATAATTTCATTGTTAGATATAATTTACTTTAATTCATATTGTGTTTTAAATATATAATTTCATTGGTAGATATGATTTACTTTAATTCATATTGTTTTTATATATATAATTTCAGTGTTAGATATAATTTACTTTAATTCATATTGTTTTTTAAATATATAATTTCACTGTTAGATATAATTTACTTTAATTCATATTGTTTTTATATATATAATTTCAATGTTAGATATAATTTACTGTAATTCATACTCACTGTTTTTATATATATAATTTCATTGTTAGATATAATCTGCTTTAGTTTATTTTATCTTAGGAAAGTGGGTGTTTAAACGCAATTGTTCTGTATTTTGTTTCTTTTTTGGGGAGGGGGCAGTTCGTAATTAGGGAAGTAAACAGTTGCAGATCTTTTGTCACGGGGAAATGTTGAACGTTGAACTACGCGAATTCAAAGCTGATTTTGTCCATGAAGTTAAAAAGAAGAAAATCAAGAGGAAAGTCACCATAATAATTTTCATCATGGTACCAATTTTCATAGTTTTTTTAATGTTTAAAAATTAAAAAACAAAATTATGATGGAATTATCAGTGCAATTAAAATAATTCTTTATTTAAAACGGGCCTTAGCCTCATTGGCTTGTAAATGAATTATCTGTAAATGAATTATCTGAAGTGTTAATATCTTTAATTGACCATAGCTAGTGTACTGGTATAGTGGTTAGTGTCGTGGCATGCCACTCAGATGTTGCGGGTTCGCGCCTCCCACGTGGCGATGAAAAATCACTGGTTCTGTATCAGTTAGTGCTGCAGTGTGGGGTCTGCAGTGGGAGTTTGAAACCAACATTCTTTGGAAGCTCGAATTTCAAGTCAATGGTGTGCTTGTTCCATGTGAATAGGTTTCTTCTACTAAAATAATAATAATAATAATAATAATAATAATAATAATAATAATAATAATAATAATAATAATAATAATAATAAAAGTCATTCCTATATTTAATATGATTCAAAGACATTCTATAAATACCTGAAGTATGCGTTACTCAGAGGAAATTGTAGACAGATATGAAATGAATGGTATTTTAGAATATCCTTGTGAAGTCATTAGCCAGCGCTTTAATGAATTTGCATCTGCAACAACAAACAAGGCTTTATTACGGGATGAGTTTGTTGTGGTTATACGTGAGAGAGAGAGAGGGAGACAGAGACAGAGAGAGAGAGAGAGAGAGAGAGATGAGTGTGTGGGGGATAGAAGAGGATAAGCAGTCCTTAAACATATATCACTGTACATCCTTTCTCCCTTCCCCCTTCTCTCTCTCTCTCTCTCTCTCTCTCTCTCTCTCTCTCTCTCTCTCTCTCTCTCTCTACCCCTCATGCATTTTGGTGTAAACATTTTCCGAGTAAACAAGGGGAGGAAAACATCAGAGGTAAACACACAAAGGAGGAGGAGGAGGAGGAAGAAGAAGGAGGAGGGGAAACTTTCAAAAGTGGGAAACATCCAATTGGCTGTGCTTGATCTGCTTGAAGCTTCCGTGCTTTCAAAGAGTTAAAGAATTATCTCTTTTGTGGACAAGGAGAGAGAGAGAGAGAGAGAGAGAGAGAGAGAGAGAGAGAGAGAGAGAGAGAGAGAGAAGGGAGATTTGTAGAGTAACTTGAAGTAATTTTTTCTTACTTCAGTTTACCGAATTTTAAGAGTTTTTCGTTTGCCGAAAAAAACGGTACATTTGTTTTTCATGCTTCTTGTAAATATTAATGGTTTCAAGAGTCGTCATATACAATATATATATATATATATATATATATATATATATATATATATATATATATATATATATATATATATATATATATATATATTATTACCAGCATATAATCTGATCGTCTGCAATTCTCACATTGCAACAAATAACAGTAGGAAAGAAAAATATATCGTTTATCAATTTTTTATTTTATTTATTTGTTTATTTATTTATTTATTTATTTATTTATTTATTTATTTATTTATTTGTCACACATACCCAATTATTCTCTATATTCATTGTTACCTCTTTCGCACATAAGGGCAATCTATTCTGAAGAAAGGAGCCAAGCTCTTTCACTTTATAATAATAATAATAATAATAATAATAATAATAATAATAATAATAATAATAATAATGTGGCGCTTGTTTTAAAAAATCTATTCCTTCATTATTCATTTAAACTGACATATTTCTGTATCAGTTGTAATGTCTTCATAGAATGTTATACACGAATAAAATGCCAAATACAACGAAAAAATAAATACAATATGTTGTAAGCCATTGTGTTATCTGATAAATGATAGGAGACCTATTGCATAAAAATAACGCTTTTGTTTCAATCTGAAACAATGGAATGAATAAACTTGATGATAGTTCGATAAAAAATATTATTTTTTTTCAATAATGTGAACGTGTCCCTCCTATGAAGCCAATTATAAATCAAGGTTTTATTTATTTTATGTTATGTTTTTTGCAAGTTTTAGTTTTCTGTAAAAGAAAACTATCGTGACGGCTTTGTCTGTCCGTCCGCACTTTTTTTGTCCGCCCTCAGATCTTGAAAACAACTGAGGCGTGAGGGCTGCAAATTGGTAAGTTGATCATCCACCGTCCAGTCATCAAGCATACCAAATTGCAGCCCTCTAGCCTCAGTAGTTTTTGTGTGATTTAAGGTTAAAGTTAGCCATGATCGTGCTTCTGGCAACGATATAGACCACCACCGGGCCGTGGTCAAAGTTTCATGGGCCACGGCTCATACAGCATTATACCGAGACCATCGAAAGATTGATCCATTTTCGGTGGCCTTGATTATACACTGTACAGAAAACTCGATTGCGCTGAAGAAATTTCGGCGAATTTTTCACTTGTTTTTCAGTTGGACTGTACTTAGAAACTTATTGATAAATTATTTATCGTTTGCAAGTTTTTCACGGAAATATACTTATAAACTTATTGATTAATGACTGACTTCTGAGGGTACCCTGTGTAGATTTTTCAATGACTCAGCGAGCTTTAAAATTTGTAAAGCATAAATTCAAAATATTACAAAATTTAGGACATAAAAGTCCAAACTGGGCGCCATCATACGACCTTATTTGGTTTACCGTATATCTGAAGCAGCATCAGAATTTTGAGAGCCAAGTAAATATACAGAAAGTTGTGATTATGATTTAAATATGAAATTTGCCTGTCAACTGTTCGTTAGAATCGTCCACCTGAAATTGATATTATATTGCATTTTATTTTTTTATGTTTTATGTTAGGTTATATTATATACAATATATTATTGTTTCATATATTACATTATGTAGAATGTATTATTTTATATTATATTACATTATGTAGATTATATTATATATAATGTTTGATTATACTATATATTATATTGCATTATATTAATTTATATTATCCTTTTTAAACGCGGTTGTGGCTACCATAAAGATACGTTAATCTTTCTCATGAAAATAAGTCGAGTTCACCATATCATTTCGCAGTATAAATTATGTCATCAATCTACTCTTCGGAAACTATACAACACCATACAATACCATCTTCACCATAACATACAATACCATCTTCACCATAACATACCATCTTCTAAATCAGGAGAGCAAAGATTAATATAGACAGTGTATTAATTAATAACCCCCCACCCCCTCGGGGGAAATACGAAAGTTGGGAAAGTCTAATTCCCCTTTTCCAGGAAGGAAGACTCTTTGAAATCATTAAAAGCCTGATGGACAGATCGAGCAGCAGACTCAATGGATATATTTTGCCCCCTAACTCAGGATTTCCTTCTCTCCCCCTCCCCTCCAATCTCCCCCTCCTTCCCCTCCCATGTTTGCTTTTGAAGCGTTCTTTTACCCTTGTTTACTTACAGAATGTTTACGTGGGGGAAAAACTTGGGGGAAAAAAGATCTAGCTGCGAGGGTGTGTTAGGCGTTATACCGCCCCTTATTTTTCTCGTATTCGAAAGGTTTGTGATTTTATTGGCTGAATTATTTCTTATCTTTGGCCTTTTCCCCTGTTTTGAGTATATCATAAGGCTTAACTGTTAATTTGAATTTATCATAAGGCTGAACTATTATTACCCTGCTACTATTATTCTGCTTTGAGTATATCTTAAGGCTTGACTATTATCGCTCTGCTTTGAGTTTATCATAGGCTTAACTATTATTACTCTGCTTTGAGTATATCATAAGGCTTGACTGTTATAACTCTGCTTTGAGTTTATCATAAGGCTTTAACTATTATTACTCTGCTTTAGGTTTATCATAAGGCTTAACTATTATTACCCTGCTTTGAGTTTATCATAAGGCTTAACTATTATTCCTGTGCTTTCAGTTTATCATAAGACTTGACTATTATTACTTTGCTTTGAGTTTATCATAAGGTTGAACTATGAGCCGTATTTCAGGTAAATAATTGAAATAGTCTG
This sequence comes from Macrobrachium rosenbergii, assembly GCF_040412425.1. Classification (NCBI taxonomy): domain Eukaryota; kingdom Metazoa; phylum Arthropoda; class Malacostraca; order Decapoda; family Palaemonidae; genus Macrobrachium; species Macrobrachium rosenbergii. The sequence goes on along the minus strand of NC_089762.1, from coordinate 42,661,774 downwards.
AAACAATGAGAGCTTTTAGTTAACTCTACAAGATGATCTGAAACACGACTACTCGCAGAAGCAGCTGAACTATGATCCATATCTCAGATATTAATTGACGTGATTGAAAACAAGGAGTTATTGGTTAACTCTAATACGGTGGTTCTCATTCTCGGGGGGCGGGGGCGTCAGCAATTTCCAAGGGGGACACGAGCCTTAGGGGAAAATAAAAAATTCTCTAATTATATTCGTTTTTCTTTTAACAAGAGTCGCTAAGAAGCAGTGTCAATTATCTCACTAATTCATTCCCAAAAGAATAAAAAACACCCCTTCTCTTTCTCTTTTTTTTATTTTCCTTTAAATCTGGGAGGGAATTTTACTCACAGGTGCAAGGCGGGGGGGGGGGGCCGTAGAATGAAGGACTAACTCTTAGAGGGGGCGTGGTAGTAAAAAGGTTAAGAACCACTCAGCTTATAGATGTTTTTAGATGCGTCGACGCACAGAAAAAATATGATAATTTACAATACGGATGAAAATAAGTCACCTTATACGTAGCTTATCCAAATGAAATCTTCAGCGTAGGTAGCTCATATTGCAATGTCATTAAAAGCCTTCCCTCTTTATGGAGACTGTCTTTTCTTTGAAAAAATAATAAGCAAACACGGAACTTCAGAGGTACCTACACGAATTAAAACTTACGTCTACTGTTTCAAGTGGAGTTGTTTGATGAAATCACTTGTTTACTCATAAAGAAGAAGCACTTTAAGTGACACTTAATTGTTATGTCAGCACTTGGTTATCTGTTACGCAATTAGAAGAGGAAATTAAACAATTCTCTTAGAAATGTTTACTCTGCCCTAAGGGGGGTAATTTTATTTTTTTAATACATTCAAGGGATTGGGTCCGTACCCCTTACTGAGTACCAGGTACAGCTGGCCCAGCTGGTAGTTCCTAGATGAGTGGAGACTTGTGAAAGTGAAAACACAGGAAAGACATGACTGGCGGAAATTCTAAGAGGTCCTTTGCTTGATGATGATAACGATTTCCTAAGGCCTGGGGTTATCTCTCTCTCTCTCTCTCTCTCTCTCTCTCTCTCTCTCTCTCTCTCTCTCTCTCTCTCTCTAGGTAAATGCTGGAGACTTGTGGAAATGTAAACACAGGAATGACGTGACTGGGGGAATTTAACAATGGTTTTCTGAGCGATGGTGATAATGTCCCAAGGCTTTTGGGTTATTATCTCTCTCTCTCTCTCTCTCTCTCTCTCTCTCTCTCTCTCTCTCTCTCTCTCTCTCTCTCTCTCTCTCTTTAGGTAAAGGATTGAGATTTGCGGAAGTGAAAACACCGGAATGACATGACTGGCGGAATTTCACAGTGGCAGTTGCGTTATGCTGATGATGTCCCAAGGCCTGAGAGAGACTCTCTCTCTCTCTCTCTCTCTCTCTCTCTCTCTCTCTCTCTCTCTCTCTCTCTCTCTCTCTCATCTCATATCTTCACGCCGAATAACTTCATATCCTGAGCTAGTGGTTATTTCATGGCAAATTTACCAAGAACTATATTGCTCTACAGATCGTACAAAAGAGAGCTTTTAATACCGGAGGCCTCACAATGAATATTATGCCTGATATAAACTCGAGTTAAGATGGGATTCTCCTCCAGGGAACTTTGGATAAACTCGCTTGCTTGTGTTATTGACTGTTTTTTTTTATATATGTTCGCGTGAATCCGCGATCTTCTGTTGTGATAAATTATGAATATTACGCTTGAATGTTTACTTATATTGTCTTACCTGTGTCTTTAACGAGTAAATTATTGCCAAAAAAACTTAAGAATTGGTGTACTGTACTTCACTGAAACTCATGAGGCAAAAACGAAACAAAGACAAGTAAATTATTGCATGGTAAATAGAGATAAGCAAATAAAACTTCGGAATTGGTGTACTCCACTGAACTAATGAAGCAACATCTAAGCAAAAAATAACTGTATCATGGAAATATTATTCGTGTATTTCTCAGTGTTCATGGGAACATCGCTTAGACATAAACAGATGGCATGACCCACAAAATTCATATTAATGGAATATCCTCATGAGGTATGCTTCATATTTCAAGGCTCAACGTCCCTGTTACGAAAGAATTGTGTTTCTAACGAGGACATTAAACCCAATGAGGACATTAAACCCAATGAGGACAATGAACCCAATGAGGAAATTGAATCTGATGAGGACATTAAACCTAATGAAGACATTGAACCCAATGAGGAGATTGAACCCTTTGAGGGAAATTGAACCCAGTGAGGAATTGAACCCAGTGATGAAATTGAACCCCCAATGATGAAATTGAACCCATTGATGAAACTGAGCCCAATGAGGAAATTGAGTCCAATGAGGAAATTGAGCCCAATGAGGAGATTGAGCCCAATGAGGAAATTAAACTCAATGAGGAAATTAAACCCAATAAGGACATTAAAACCATTGAGGAAATTGAAGCCAGTGAGGAAATTTAATCCAATGAGGAAATTGAACCCAGTGAGGAAATTGAACCCAGTGAGGAAATTGAACCCTGCTTAGTACTTTATCTAGAAACGTTAATCTAGTTTATAAAGCACATGCGTGCCTGAAGTGTTTAAGCAGAGAGGTTTGTAAATACTTGAAATCTCTTTATGGTGTATTTCAGAGCCGAAGTTTTGATAAACTTTGTTTTAGTTTAAGCAGACCTTGCTTTATGGAATCATACTTTATGAACCAATTATTTTTTTTCTGGGGCACTTTTGGTTGCATTATATAACTTGATAGGGATTTCATTTGTTTGTTTTATTTCTCAGTTCATTAATTTTCAGCTACGACGAAATTACGAACTGTCACCTGGTTTACCATACATCAATAATTGTGTAAATTGAGTTTCTTCTTCTCCATCTTTTTCACATGACAGTGGCGTTCCATCTATAGAGCATTTATATATATATATATACACACCACAAATATTTCTCTAAAATTGTCCCTCAGCAGTTACAATTCTCTCGCCATATTGGCGACCCAAAAACAGTCAAAAACGACTTCTGCCTCGTGTCCAGACTGGAAGACATCGCTGATAACGCGAACGCCCGAATTTCATAAAAATCAGGAATCGGGGAATTCCGAGAATACGTCCTCCGGAATTCGCTTCCCTCTGAAGGACCTCTCCAGAAAGAGTCTCGAGTCCCGAGGAGGCAGGCGCGGGAGGACGCGTATATTTTGCTGACAGTACTCCTCCTCTCCTAGGCGGGATCTGAATCTGCATTTCAGATGCCATCGATCGCGAGAGGAAGCTCATTTGAATTTAAATGGACTTGTTTTTCTTGGCACTTACCCGTCAAGGTTATCTGTAAAAGGGTCGGCCATTTCTCTTCGTTGCGAGTTTTTTTTTTTTATTTTTTTTTTTTTTTTTTTTTTTAGTCAGTGGGTTTTCTTGCGGGCGGTTTCCTTAATAGAAGACGTCGTTTAATGGTTTTCGGAATGGAGTTCCACCTCCTGTTGTTGGTTTCGGTGTGTGTGTGTGAGAGAGAGAGAGAGAGAGAGAGAGTAAATTACATGTCTTATACGCCATACTCTCATGAAGCTGGTTTGTGTGTGTGTGTGTGTGTGTGTGTGTGTGTGTGCGGGAGAGAAAGGGGGAGAGAGAGTGAGTGAGAGAGAGAGAATCTATATGCCTTTTATACCTTGCTAGAACGGAGTCTGTCTGTCTCTCTCCCCCACAGTGGGGGAGAGAGACAGACAGACTGTAGACTGAGAGAGAGAGAGAGAGAGCTTTAATTCTGTGTCTTATTTAACACGCCAATCCAATAGCAATCTTGTCCATAAAATGTTTTTTTTAAGATTCCAATCTACTTTCTCCCAAAAAAGTAAATATTTCACTTTAATCTGTATAACAGCTGATATATCCAAAATACAATGACTCCAGCCTCCTCTGGATCCACCATAACACGAAAGAAAGACTAGCACAAGATGATGTAACACCTTCCATCTACCATTGCCAAGAAATGGAACGACATTAGGAGCGAGTGTGATTGGCAAGGGCAACAAACGAGATTGCCAAGGGAAACACCAAGAAGGTTATGGACAAAAGTGAGATTGCCAAGGGAAACACCAAGAAGGTTATGGACAAAACAAGTGAGATTGCCAAGGGAAACACCAAGAAGGTTATGGACAAAACAACTGAGATTGCCAAGGGAAACACCAAGAAGGTTATGGACGTAACAAGTGAGATTGCCAAGGGAAACACCAAGAAGGTTATGGACAAAACAAGTGAGATTGCCAAGGGAAACACCAAGAAGGTTATGGACAAAACAAGTGAGATTGCCAAGGGAAACACCAAGAAGGTTATGGACAAAACAAATGAGATTGCCGAGGGAAACACCAAGATGATTATGGACAAAACAAATGAGATTGCCAAGGGAAACACCAAGAAGGTTATGGACAAAACAAATGAGATTGCCAAGGGAAACACCAAGAAGTTTATGGATAAAACAAATGAGATTGCCAAGGGAAACACCAAGAAGGTTATGGACAAAACAAATTAGATTGCCAAGGGAAACACCAAGAAGCTTATGGACAAAACAACTGAGATTGCCAATGGAAACACCATGGGGCTTATGGACAAAACAAATGAGATTGCCAAGAAAGTTATGCGCAAAACAAATGAGATTGTCATGTGAAACGCCAAGAACGTTGTGGACAGAACAAATGAGAAAAACAAATGAGATTGCCTAGGGAAACACCAAGAAGGTTATGGACAAAACAAATGAGAAAAACAAATGAGATTGCCAAGGGAAACACCAAGAAGGTTATGGACGCAACAAATGAGAAAAACAAATGAGATTGTCAAGGGAAACACCAAGTCGGTGATGGACAAAACAAATGAGATTGCCAAGGGAAACACCAAGAAGGTTATGGACAAAATGGCCTCCCAAAAAACTACCAGTTAATTCAAGGGGAATGAGAGAGAGAGAGTAAAGGGTTAATTAAGCCATCGAGGGTGTTTAGCTCCTCCAGGGAAGCTGGATAAGAAATTGTATGGATGTTTTCGAAGAAGAAAAGTGACATTACGCCGAGATGAGAAGGGGCGGGTTAATTATGGTTCAGACAGATGACCCCTCCTCAAAAATTGGATGGGAAATGCTGATGCGCCAGAGATTGGGTTTCGAGGTTTTTTTTCTTGTGTGTGTGTGTGTGTTTTTTTATGGAGAAATTTCAAAGGTATATTTTGGATACCTTTCGACTCCTTTACTACACGCTAATAAGAGTTGGGTAGATGCTATGAAGCGTTTCAATTTTTTTTTTTTTTTTTGTAACCAAAGATTGAGTTAATTTTTTTTATAATTGATAAATTTCAAAGCTAAATTTTGGATACTTTTCGCCCCTTTTATACACTCTAATAAGAGTTAGGTAGCTGCTATGAAGCATTTTAATATTTTACTATGTTCTCTCTCTCTCTCTCTCTCTCTCTCTCTCTCTCTCTCTCTCTCTCGATCAGAGGTCAGGTCAGGTCAGGTCGATGTGTTTGTATCACCCTGTCCATCTTGATACGGTAATTCCAGAGTAATCTTTGTTGGCTCGCTTTCCACTACATGTTTTGTTTATTATTATTATTATTATTATTATTATTATTATTATTATTATTATTATTATTATTATTATTATTATTATATCTTTAAACACATCCACACTTAGAAAAGAATGCTGTATTTTTTTCTATACTAATACATCTTATCTTTTTGGAAACTCTCTCTCTCTCTCTCTCTCTCTCTCTCTCTCTCTCTCTCTCTCTCTCTCTCTCTCTCTCTCTCATGAGACACTAATCAAAGAATTTCACTCAAAAATTTTCAATGAAAATAAAACAAAACGCAGGAAAAGCAAAAAACAAAAAAATCA
>NC_089762.1:42630890-42653390 GCF_040412425.1 Macrobrachium rosenbergii | reverse complement strand
ATATATATGTGTGTGTGTGTGTTGTAAGCTTGTGCGAGACAAAATGATCTCTGGCTGGATTATAATCATGTTATGAAAGTATTGTATCTTTCCGCTGGACAAAGGAATCGAATGGGGGAACCCTGCTGTCTCTAATCCCATTTCATTACATGCTCTTTGTACACGTAGCGGACGAAAGAGATGAAATTAATTAAGAGAGAGAGAGAGAGAGAGAGAGAGAGAGACTCTTAACAAAGAAAAACAACGTCTAGGAGAAATTGTCTTAGGAAGTGCTCAGGCGAGATTGGTGTCAATCTGGAAAAAGGGGAGATTTTGGCTGAATAAGTGAAGATACTAGACTGTGCATACGTTAAGGACAAGCCATTATATTATGTAAATGGTAGGTAAGTCTACAGTAACAGGTGTATTGAGAAAACGGATAGGATTTCAGTTGGGCAAAAACATAAATGAAAATCAAGATTTTAGCTGAATAAATGAAGATACTAGACTGCGCATGCGTTAGGAACAAGCCATTATATTTACGTAAATACAGATAAGAAGTCCACAATAAGAGGTGAATAGAGAAAACGGATAGGATTTCAGTTTGGCATAAACATAGATTGAGATCAAGATCTGGACACAGATTTACCAAAAGCCCTAGAAAAGTAATCTTGTTATGCTTCCCGAATTCATAGCAGTTTGTAAATTGACTTGTCTGTCTGTCCGGCAGATTATCATATTACCTGTGACAAGGGCCTTCTGTTATTTTGGCTTGCAGCCCCAGGTAAAGCCTCAGGTACGGAAGCACTTAGGTTCCAATTTCTTTTATGACTTGTGTGAGTCAATTGGTAGAGTCATTTTGGAGACCTGGGTTCATTCTCGATGAGGAGTCAGAAAATATATATATATATATATATATATATATATATATATATATATATATATATATATATATATATATATATATATATATATATATATATATATAAGTATATGTATATACATAAAGTATTCACATGCAGTGAATCCATGCTTACATGTACATCTATATGTTCTTGTCTAATGACTTTGCATTTCATACACGGATTGATTTCCATTGAAAAGTAATGAATCCATCAACAATCCATCCTTTTAAATTATTGTAATGGACACCCCACTGTTGCCAGTAACGGTGCATAAAAATCCTTTCGAAGGGTCACTCCAGAATTTTGTCCTCGAAGCAGTGATAGTCCAATAGTCATTCTTCTCCGCTTGGCACTGACCCGTACATCATGTCAGGTGTCCCCCCCCCCCACCTTTCACCTTCTTCCCACTCCCCATGGCCATGGGCCCCACCCTCCCGCGTCGTTTTAACAGCCTATAAATCCTTAATATGAGAAACCAGTAAGTGGAAAACGACTAAGATGGAGCCATCTGCTATTCAAATCGAAGAATGGGAGAGAGAGAGAGAGAGAGAGAGAGAGTAAAGCAAAATGTTAGGAATAGGAACCAGAAGGCAACTGGTGGGTGGGAGAAGGGTTGGGGGTGGAAGGAATAGAAGGACCTTGAGAGAGAGAGAGAGAGAGAGAGAGAGAGAGAGAGAGAGAGAGAGAGAGAGAGAGAGAGAGAGAGAGGCAAATGGTAAAGCAAAATGTTAGGTGTAAGAATCAGGAGGCCATTGGTAGATAAGAGAGAGAGAAAGAGAGAGAGAGAGAAGGGAGGGGGCAAAATGTCAAAGAGTAGGATTCAGGAGGCGATTGGTAGTTAGGAGAAAGGAATAGGAGAGAGAACGATTACGATAAAGTAAGGAAGGAAACTAGGAAGAAGGACTGAGGAAGAAAAAACCGAAGGATAAAGGAATAGGAAGGTGAAGAGAGTGAGAGTGAAAAGCCATAGGCAGAGAAGACGAAGGTAGGAAACAAAAGTGAGAAAAGGAATGTAAAATGGGAGAGAAGAACGAAGAGCGTGAGAAGAATGAGAGGAGGAAGAAGAAGAAGAAGAAGAGAAAGTAGAAGAGCCAAGGGAGGCAGGAAGAGGCAGAACAGCGAGGAAAGAGGAAAGTCAGAGGAACGGCAGAGAGAGAGAGAGAGGAGGCTTGGAGTGGCCCGGAATAGCGGCACAGTAGCAGTAGTTGATGACTGTTGCCCGATTGTTTCGCTTTTCGGGGGCGGGGGCGGCAAAGCGGACGAGCGGTTCAAGTTAAGGTTATGATTACATCTCTCCCCTCCCCTCCCACCACGCCCCCTCCCCCTTCCCTCTCTCTCTCTCTCTCTCTCTCTCTCTCTCTCTCTCTCTCTCTCTCTCTCTCTCTCTCTCGTCCGCGCAATTGGCCAAATCGCTCGAATTGCGCTGCTTCTCCTTCTCCGTCGGAGGAATAATTGCCCTTTGCGAAATGAGATCCCAGGGGTTGGGGGGGCGGGGGGAGATGGTGAGACTTTGATTGTGTGTGTGTGTGTGTGTACGTTCGAAGCTGCATGCTAAATTACTACTACGGGCCCCGTTGTTATCAAATTCGGAAATGGGAAACCTCCTCTTGTTTAGAAGGGTTTAGGTTGGCTAACATCGCTGTTGTGAGGTTTTCACGTTGCGTGAGGTTGCGCGAGTGAGTGGGTTTGTCTTTTTTGTTGCGTGAGGTTACGCGCGCGTGTGTGTGTGTGTGTGTGTGTGTGTGTGTGTGGGTGTGTTTGTTTTAGAAAGTGCTAGTAGCGTTTCGCGAAAGACAGGGAGATAAACTGTGTGATTTTTATGGCGGCTGCCTCTCTCTCTCTCTCTCTCTCTCTCTCTCTCTCTCTCTCTCTCTCTCTCTCTCTCTCTCTCTCTCTCTCTCATCGTTACAATCTTGTTCCCAAACTTACATCTGAAAAAAAAATTTCTTATACAGAAACATACGTTTATAAAAGAAGTTGGGAAAAAACGGAGATTTTATTTAAATAAAAATGAAGTTTTATTTGTGTATTATAAAGTAACTTAATCTCTCAGTACTGAGCTCATTAGCAGTACATCTAAGACTCGACTATAGATAGCATTGTATTCTTGAGAACGGATAACGTAAGAGTATTGGAAACCCTTGTAAGATCCATCGAGAGAGAGAGAGAGAGAGAGAGAGAGAGACGGACGGACGGACGGACAGAGATAATTCACCAGAGAGAGAGAAAAGGAGAGCGAGAGAGAATTCACTAGAGAGAGATAGAAGTCACCAGAGAGAGAGAGAGATAGAGAGAATTCTCACTAGAGAGAGAGAGAGAGAGAGAGAGAATTCTCACTAGAGAGAGGAATTCACTGAGAGAGAGAGAGAGAGAAATAGAGGGGGGGAGAGAATTCACTGAGAGAGAGAGAAATCACCAGAGGGAGTTGAGAATTCACTAGAGAGAGATAGAAGTCACCAGAAAGAGAGAGAGATAGAGAGAATTCTCACTAGAGAGAGAGAGAGAGAGAGAATTCTCACTAAAGAGAGGAATTCTCTGAGAGAGAGAGATAGAGAGGGGGAGAGAATTCACCGAGAGAGAGAGAAATCACCAGAGGGAGTTGAGAATATAGAGACAGACAGACAGAGATAATTCACCAGAGAGAGAGAGGGAGAGCGAGAGAGAATTCACCAGAGAAAAGTCACTGGGAGAGGAGAGAGAATTCATAAGAGAGAGAGAGAGAGAGAGAGAGAAACTCACCCTCCTGCTGCCGCCGCCGCCGCCGCCGGCCCATCCGTTGCTCGGGGCAATTATCGAAGTGTAACTAAGTAGGAGCGACTTGGCCCAATCAGTTAATTAAATGGCCGCCTATCGTTTAATGATGAGGTTATCTGAGAATTCAGGTCGTCCCCGGGATTTACAAGGCTAGTCTCCTAGGATGGTCCCCTAGGATGGTCGGAGCTGATACCACCTTCCTTCCTTCGAGGGAGGGCCGGGGAGAGGGGGAAGGATGGGCAGATGGCTCGCGAGATATCTTAGAGTTCCCCCTCGGAGGAATCCTCGGACGGGAATCGGGAATTTCGTGAGGGCGTCTCGCTGATAAGGAAGGAGTAGGGAAATGAAGAGGAATGGGAATTAATGTAAAGGCAGTGATGAGGAGCTAGAGAGGAGATTATGAGAGCTAATAAGGTGGGAATTAATTTTATGAGTAATGGAGAATGAACTTCCATGTTGAGTTATAGAATATGGATTAATTTTTACTTAGACTGATAAATAATGAGAGCCCGTATTTTCCCTGAACTGGAATCAAGAAAGTGGGAAAATGCACCTCGTTTAAAATGAAGATTTATATTCATTAAAAGCAGAAGGGGGAGTTGAATTTAAAGACATCTTGGTAAAAGTGTATAAGTAATTGCTGAGCTTAACTGTTATATATATATATATATATATATATATATATATATATATATATATATATATATATATATATATATATATATATATAATATGTATATATATGTATATATATAATATGTATATATATATATATATATATATATATATATATATATATATATATATATATATATTATAAGCGAATCCCACAGGAAAAAGACAGGCAGAAGTTCAGTAGTACCAAGCGCTTTCACGTTTATTGACGCATCGTCAGGTACGAGTGAGACAAAAATATAAAGAAGGTTACAAAGTAAACAAAAAGAACAAGACTACCAGATGGTCAGTTGCCAAAGGGTAATGAACAGAAAGTTAATCCAGGATAATCCTGGATCGAGCTGTCACAAACTGAACCTAAGACCACACAAAAAGAAAGAAATACTAAAGTTTAGGCTTACAAAATCCAAAAACATGTATTAACCTTGAATACCAGATGGTTAATTGCCTGTCTTTTTCCTGTGGGATTCGCTTATACACTTAAGTCACGTGCATCTACTGTGATTATTTAGTATATGTGTATATGTATATATATATATATATATATATATATATATATATATATATATATATATATATATATATATATATATATATATATACATACATACATACATACATACATACATACATACATACATACATACATACATATATATATATATATACATACATACATACATACATACATACATACATACATACATACATACATACATACATACATACCCTTCTAGGCTTTAGCTTCCATGTGTACGTATACGAATGCAAACGAGAGCATACTACACATCTGTACAGAAGTCGAAATACTCACATTACCTCATGCCTTACATTTCGCAAACATACCTTACAATTTTGACTTCAGACTCGAACAAACAGCGAACAAAAAGACAAAGATATCGGCCGAAAGAAAATAAGGCTGTTTGTTTGTGACAGCAGCAGTAGGAATGAGTCCAGTAATGCAATCACCTGGAATGGGAACGGGGAACGGGGGCTGGAGGAATGGACCATCTGTTCGGAATCATAGCCGTTTATCAAACGCTGGCCATTCCTTGTGATAGATAGAATAGGTACTCCATAAGGGCTGGAATCGAATTCATTCGTCCGAAGTTATTTTATTCTTGAAATGAAGAGAGAAGTTAATTAGGGGAAATAGTTATTTGACTTGGCAGTGATTTGACCTGATATGATTTTTTGAGAGTTTGGTCTCATGACCTGGGTTTTCCTCCCCCCCCCCACCCCCCGCCTCCGCCCAAAGGGGTAGCGAGTGAGGTACTGTCTGCGTTACTTAAGGTTCTTTGCGGCGTCCCTTCGGCCCCTAGCTGCAGCCCCTTTCATTCCTTTTACTGCACCTCCATTCATATTCTTTTTCTTCCATCTTGCTATCCACCGTCTCCTAACAATTGTTTCATAGTGCAACTGCGAGGCTTTCCTCCTGTTACGCCTTTCAAACCTTTCAACACTGTTTCCCTTTCAGCGCTGAATGACCTCATAGGTCCCAGCGCTTGGCCTTTGGCCGTTCCATTCGTTTTCAGTTACTTTTATATCCATCCAGAATTATATTCCGTTTCTCTTTCGTATCTTAAAATAAAACCCAGATATTGATTTATGTCATAAACTTTCCACTATCTCTCTCTCTCTCACTGGCTCTGAAGTTTTCTTATTCTTTTTCCTGCATTTCCAAACACATCAGTTTCTGGTCTGTTTAATTTATCAGCTATTTTCTTTCTGAATCTTACAGACTTATCTAAAAACGGCCATTTATACATTTATAATGGATAAGTCACGCATCCCATTATTCCATTCGTAATGGTTTCCGTCATAACTTTTTCGGAATTCACTTTTGTAATTTTTCAAAACAGGAATAATTATGCATTTTTTTATAGGCTTAAGTTTCAGTCATTTTTCAGAACCAAGGATAAATTTCCATTTTTTAATAGGCTTAAGTTTCAGTAATTTTTCAGAACTAAGGATAAATTTTCATTTTTTCCTAGGCTTTCGTTTCAGTTGGATCAAGTCCTGAAATTGTTTTATTTCTATGCATTGACTAATATATATTATCAGATAACTAACCTGTAAAATTTACCTCTCAGTATCACGCAACGGTATCAAAAACAAAATTAATACCTTCATTCATTGCAAAAAAATATATGTATATATTAGTTTACGTAAACGTAAATGTTTTCACGTGTGCGTAAATGATTTCAGAAATCATTTACGCAAACGTGACTTTTACGCCAAATGTTGATTTCATATCCATTTGCATTTGTTCCTTGGAAATCTAACAACGATTTTAAAAATATCCATAGTTTATTTGTTACTACTTGTCCCCGATAAAATGGCGTGTTAAGGAAAGCAGAATTTCATAAGTGAATGAGACTTTTATATTTGTTATTTTTCAGATTGTTTTTATAAAATAAAATCACTTTTATTCATCTATTTCTTTCACATATCTTTTGAATGATTGAAATGTAGAGGAGATCTTTTCACACTGAAAATGAAGAATAAATTATCAGCACTTAGTAACAATATCATTAACATTAGAAGGAAGCACCATAAAAAGATTCTCTATTTGTGTTAAGTCAATGTTAAGGTTAACACTCTCACATTAATCCAGCATCGCAAAGTTAGAGGTATAAATTGCTCTAAGGAGAAATCGGTTCAGGTTAAAAATCTTACTTTAATCCCCCCTTGGAAAATTGAAGGTATAGCCTTTATTTTTCGGTAAAAAAAATCAGTGTGAAGGTTAATACAAAGTTAAGGTTAACACTTTTACATTAATCCAGTATCGCAAAATTAGTGGTATAAATTGCACTAAGGAGAAATCAGTGATAAGGTTAAAACAAAAGTTAAGGTTAACGCTCTTGCATTGATTCCCCGTTGGAAAATTGCAGGTATAGCTTTTAATGTGACCAAAAGTCATTGAACAGTTTCCCGTTTTAACTGTAAAGGTGTTAGATGGTTGATAATAATTTTTTATTTCAATTAATGAATAAATAATTATTTTTAGCTTCAATTAATGTTTATTTGTAAAGGTATTATAGGCCGTCAATAATCATCATTTTTAGCTTCAGTTACTGTTTCTTTGTAAAGGTATTCAGTTAATGTTTATTTGTAGAGGTATTGGCCAGTTGATATTAATTTTTAGTTTCAATTAATGTTTATTTGTAAAGGTATTCAGTTAATATTTATTTGTAAAGGCATTAGCCAGTTAATATTAGATTTTAGTTTCAATTAATGTTTATTTGCAAAGGTATTCAATTAATGTTCATTTGTAAAGGTATTGGTCAGTTAATATTAATTTTTTGTTTTAATTAATGTTTATTTGTAAAGGTATTCAATCAGTATTTATTTGTAAAGGCATTAGCCAGTTAATATTAGATTTTAGTTTCAGTTAATGTTTATTTGTAAAGGTATTCAATTAGTAATTATTTGTAAAGGTATTAGCCAGTTAATATTAATTTTTAGTTTCAATCGATAGGTGTTCAATTAATAGTTATTTGTAAAGGTGTTAGCCAGGTAATGTTTATTTGTAAAGGTATTCATTTAATATTTATTTGTAAACGTATAGCCTGTTAACATCAATTTTTAGTTTCAATTAATGCTTATCTGGAAAGGTATTCAATTAATGGTTATTTGTAAAGGTATTAGCCAGTTAATATTAATTTTTAGTTTCAATTAATGTTTATTTATAAAGGTATTCAATTAATATTTATTTGCAAAGGCATTAGCCAGTTAATATTAGATTTTAGTTTCAATTAATGTTTATTTGCAAAGGTATTCAATTAATATTTATTTGTAAAGGTAGTAGCCAGTTAACGTCAGTTTTTAGTTTCAATTAATGTTTATCTGTAAAAGTATTAGCCGGTCAATAATCATCATTTTTAGCTTCAATAAATGTTCATACGTCCGTAGCACAACATTTCCTCTACCCTTTTCAAATGGGAAATCGCTTTTTTTCCCCCGAATGTGAAATCCTCTATTTGTTTCGCATTCCGAATCGAGGAAGTTATAGCCGTAGCCTTTAAATGTTTGTATGTAGCCGGGAGGTCTATTGCCTATAAACATTGATTCCGCAGTAATTGCGTGGATAGATTACAATCGTCCCTAAATGTCTGCTGCAACAGCGAGATTTTTGGCCAGTTTTTTTGGCAGGTTTTTATTTTCCGCGTCTGAACGCGCCGCCCCGTCGAAAATGGACGTTTGGCCTTCGAAGATTATCATCATCAAAATCATCGTCGTTTTGACGTAAGAGTTACAGATATTTAGATTGTTATAGATTGTTATTGCGGAGAAGAATGTTTTCCCTTTCGAAAATTATATCATCATCATTAGCATCATTACCGTTTTGTCGCAAAAGTTATAGAAATATATAGACTTTTGTAGATATATAGTCTGAAGAAAAGTATTTTCCCCGTATTCTGAACATCGTTTTGATATAAGAATTATAGATATATAGAATGTTATAGATTGTGATTACGAAAAAGAATGTTTTCCTCGGAAACTTTTGGTTTTTGTTTATTTTTCGTGTTTCAATAACTGATCTCTACTTTCTATATTTCCAGTCACCTTCTTTTACTTCTTTCAAATGAACACCACATTCTTTGGACGCTTGAATTTCAAATCAGTGGCCCCTGTGGTGGGCTTGTTCCATATGAATAGGGTTCATCTTCCGGACAATAATAATAATAATAATAATAATAATATTTTCTGTTCCTTTAATAATTTTATTTGTTTAGAATACTTTTCCCTACATTCTTTATTTGTTTCAGGTACTTAGATCATTCTAATTGTCGACTTACACATCATAATAATAATAATAATAATAATAATAATAATAATAATAATAATAATAATAATAATAATAATTTGGTCTTCTGTTCTGTAACTTTGTTTTGTTTGTTTAGAATGCTTTCCCCATATTCTTTGTTTGTCGCAGGCACTTCCAATCATTTTATTTGTCAACTCACGCAATTGTTACAGCAATCCTTTGTTAACCGCAAACTCATACATCCAGGGCTTTCGGAATACCGGAGATTCTTTAATGGTAATTGCCGTATCAACAGCTCTCCCCTCCCTCCCTCCCCCCCACTCTCTCTCCCAGACCTCCCCACCCCCACCCTTCCCAGCTCGTAATTACCCTGTTCATTTTATCCGAAGGTACAAAGAGAGCGTAATTTGCTTTTCATTCCAATTTTTGTATCAGCGGGTCTCGGGAAATGAATTTTCACCATCCTACGCCCGCGATCTGATGTTTCATATCAATTCCGGAATCATTTCAGAAATCATTTGCCAGCGTATTTGGAATGGAATAAAAATGGAATGGAATAAAAAAGAGAGAGAGAGAGAGAGAGAGAGAGAGAGAGAGAGAGAGAGAGAGAGAGAGATGCCTATATTGTGTACGTAGGAGAGGCTTGATTTTGAGGACAAGTTCATTTTGTTAATCCTCACATACATACGAATGCAATCACATATCAGTTTTATGAGAGAGAGAGAGAGAGAGAGAGAGAGAGAGAGAGAGAGAGATTCGTACGTTGTTTACCCAGGAGAGGCCGGATATTGAGAAAAACAGTATTACTTAATCCGCACATACATATGAATGCAATCACATAGCAGTTTCAGTTAAGAGAGAAAGAGAGAGAGAGATGACTATATTGTCTACGCAGAAGGGGCATGGTATTGGAAAAGCATTATTTTAATTGCTTAATCCCTACATGCATACGAATTTTATGAGAGAGAGAGAGAGAGAGAGAGAGAGAGAGAGAGAGAGAGAGAGAGAGAGAGAGTCCCACTCTGTCCACGTCGATATTGAGGAAAAGATTATTTTATGACTTAATCCCAGCATACACACGAAGGCCATCACATAACAGTTTTATTCGAGAGAGAGAGAGAGAGAGAGAGATGCCTTTATAGTCTGCGTTGATATTGAGGAAAAAATTATTTCAGTCATTTAATCCCACTATACATACGAATGCAATCACGTAGCAATTTTATTCGAGAGAGAGAAAGAGGAATCATTCCAGAAACTTTCCCACTCTCCCATCCGTTCTGAAATTGAGGCCGGGCCGGAATTATACAATATGCAGTCCAGAATCCCCATTCGTCTCAATTACCGGAGAGCTCATTAATTTCAGCCCGCCGTAAGTGGTTTATTGGACGATGATATCGTGTATAACCATTTGTTCGGTTGATAATGAATTTGGAGCTGGGCAGCGGACGTTTTATCAGTGGTGGGTAGGAGGGGGGTGTGAGGGGGGGGAAGGACGTACGTGCTGCTCCGCCGTACAGGTTTCGTAGTTTTCTTTTTTTTTTTTTACCGGATGAAACTCTCTTTCTGTTGGATTTTTTTTTCTTTTTGACCGGATGAAACTCGTTCTCCTGTTCCTGGTGGAACTTTTTTTTTTTTTTTTTTTTTTTGACCGGATGAAACTCGTTCTGGTGGAATTTTTTTCGGACCAGATGAAACTCGTTTTCTTGGTAGAACTTTTTTCTTTGACCGGATGAAACTCGTTCTCCTGTTCCTGGTGGAATTTATTTTTTTCTTTGACCGGATGAAACTCATTCTCTTGTTCCTGGTGGAACGTTTTTTTACTGGATGAAACTCGTTTTCCTGGTGGAACTTTTTCTTTACTGGATGAAGCTCGTTTTCCTGGTGGAACTTTTTTTACTGGATGAAGCTCGTTTTCCTGGTGGAACTTTTTTACTGGATGAAACTCGTTTTCATGGTGGAACTTTTTTTAGCTGGATGAAACTCGTTTTCCTGGTGGAACTTTTTTTTACTGGATGAAGTCGTTTTCCTGGTGGAACTTTTTTTTTTTCTTTGGCCGGATGAAACTCGTTCTCCTGGTGGAACCTTTTATCAGTGGCTGGGAAAAGAGTCCGTACCGTTCTGCTATACAGGTTTCGTACTTTTTTTTTTTACAACATGAAACTCTTTCTCATGTTGGTTTAGTTCAGGTATGATTCTCGTATCGTTTATTCGAAGATCGATCGTGGGGTTACTGTGAAGATAGAAGTGAGTGTTTTGATGTATGTTTATAAATATGGAATGTGAGCGTTTGTTTATGATTTTGAAATATATATATATATATATATATATATATATATATATATATATATATATATATATATATATATATATATATAGTCTGTATATTTTATTTAGACTTTATATATAGGAAAAAGAAGAAGCAGAGACTGATATATAGCGTAAATATAAAAGATAATCTCCGAAAATAATGTCTGTCTTTTATTTAGAAATTTCTTAAAAAAAAATATGACTGATTCATAAGCGTAAATATATATATATATATATATATAAATAATATATTGAATTCAATATAAATTTATATATATACAAATATATGTGTGTGTGTGCATATATATATATATATATATATATATATATATATATATATATATATATATATATATATAGCCTATATACATATTTATTTATATACATTTAAATATGCGTATATATGCATGTAATGAAAAAACATTCAGCTGTATTTAACCTGATTTTCATTCCTTATAACTTCATGCATACACGAAAATTTATGGGACCAAAACATTTATTACAACTTTATGACATTATCTTTTTTTTTTTACCAAAATGACTGAATTACAGAAAGTAACTTTGTTATACCCTCTCTCACTAACTAACAGTGGAAGTAATTAGGTTGAAATTGTTAAGTCTTTGAAGAAAATTCATCCTATCTGTGTCTGACGTCAAAAAAAATTACGTAAAATAAAAAAAATTACACAAAATACGCAGTTGGTAATTGGTAGGAGGTTTAACATATATCAAAATCATTTTAGGCACAATACTTTACTGTGCAGTAGACCGCATTTAATACAAGGAATTACCATTAATGAAAATTCTAACGTTGGCAAAGTTTATTTGTATTTATGCTCCGGGATTTAAAACCTACTCGCTAATATTAGCGTCGAACGATTTACATTTCAACATTTCCTCTCCTCTCTCTCTCTCTCTCTCTCTCTCTCTCTCTCTCTCTCTCTCTTCTCTCATATTAGAGAATGTAAGGGTATTTTTCTCTCTCTCTCTCTCTCTCTCTCTCTCTCTCTCTCTCTCTCTCTCTCTCTCTCTCTCTCTCTCTCTCTCTCTCTCTCTCTCTATATTAGATTGTGAGGATATTTCCATTTCTCTCTCCCTCTCTTTCTCTTCATATTAGAATGTAAGGGTATTTCTCTCTCTCTCTCTCTCTCTCTCTCTCTCTCTCTCTCTCTCTCTCTCTCTCTCTCTCTCTCTCTCTTCATATTAGAATGTAAGGGTATTTCTCTCTCTCTCTCTCTCTCTCTCTCTCTCTCTCTCTTCATATTCTCTTGTATTAGATTGTAATCTCTCTCTCTCTCTCTCTCTCTCTCTCTCTCTCTCTCTCTCTCTCTCTCTCTCTCTCTCTCTCTCTTCATATTAGATTTGTAAGGATAGTTATGGAGTTTAATTAGAACGACGGGCTGTAAGCAATTTGCATCGAAAACGTCAGCTTACTTTCATTCATGCTGTCAGATGTAAATGCCGACTGTAACTCTTGACTTCAAAGCGCGGATTAATGTGGGGATTTTCAGCGTGCCCTGTAACTAGATAAAATTAGTTGCATTGCTCACAAAACAACACAGATATATTATATATATATATATATATATATATATATATATATATATATATATATATATATATACACTCATATACATACATACATACATTCATTAAATAGTATATATATATATATATATATATATATATATATATATATATATATATATATATATACTGAAAGGGGAATCAGAACAGATTCCCGAGAGCTATCTGTATAGTTTTATCTTTAAATATATGTACATAAAAATAACTGTGTATTTATTTCTCCATATTTCTTTACAAACACGAACACACACACGTGTGTATATATATGTGTGTATGTATGCACATATATATATATATATGTATAATAAATGAAATAAAAATTGGAAACATAAATAACTATAATACTTCTCTCTCTCTCTCTCTCTCTCTCTCTCTCTCTCTCTCTCTCTCTCTCTCTCTCTCTCTCTCTCTCTCTCTCTGTCAACGACTGCATCTGTTAAAAAAAAAAAATTCCCGTTTTCATTTGCTTATTAACGCCTGGGTCCAACTCTTAATTCTCCATCAAAGACCTGTATTTTATTTTCTAATCCTTTTTTATTTCTCTCCCCTCTGAGTGTATCATCGCTTCGTGACAGACAGAGAGACAGACACAGACAGACAGACAGACAGACAGACAGAGACGTAACATTCAGCAACGCAGCAAAATCTTTTTCCCAATTATGTCCTAATTGGCCCAGTTGTTTGGACATCACTTTGCGATTTTTACCTCGTCGGAAGTTTCCTCTTTATCCGTCGAAACAAAAGAAAGGAAGTAAAAAAGAAAAGGAGGGGGAGGGAATCCTTTTAAGACAAGTAAATGAAAAGGACTCTTTTCTCTCTCTCTCTCTCTCTCTCTCTCTCTCTCTCTCTCTCTCTCTCTCTCTCTCTCTCTCTCCCTCCTCAGGTTGTTAAGGCTACATTAATCATCTCTGAAATGTTCTCTCAGGTAACTTTTTCTTTCTCTCGCTCAGGTACCTATTCTCTCTCTCTCTCTCTCTCTCTCTCTCTCAGGTGCCTTTTTCTCTCGCTCTACCTATTCTCTCTCTCTCTCTCTCTCTCTCTCTCTCTCTCTCTCTCTCTCAGGTACCTTTAATCTCTTTCTCTTTCAAATACCTTCTCTCTCTCTCTCTCTCTCTCTCTCTCTCTCTCTCTCTCTCTCTCTCTCTCTCTCTCTCTCTCTCGTCACCAAGACACCTGTTGCTTGAAATCCCACGATTTGGGAAGGAGGAACATTATTTCGTCACATTATATTGATTTACAATGACAAATTCATAACTTTACCATCCTCATTATAATCATCATCTCCCTTTGCGGATGTAAACGTTTAGTGAATTATCTGCACACTCCTTTCTCTTCATGCTTAGGTCTTCATCTTTTCCAGTTTTTTCGTGATTAGCTGCTACTTTTGAATGTACTGCTTATCTGAATAACTGTTTTTCATGTGTTCGTATTTCTGCTACTTTTGAATGTCTTTTTTTTTTATCTAACTAACTGCTCTTCAGCCATTCTCATCGCAGTCTTCGGGATACCAGTCCATTTACCAGTTGTTGTATCATTTGTTGTATCTCTCAGTCGCTCTGTCTAAGTATCTTGAAATTCTAAAAGTACCTTTCAAAAATCTTCTCCGTTTTCTTTGTCGTAATTATATTTTATTTTAATTATATTTTATTTTGCTGCGTAAGACTTTCCACTTTTTTTTTTATCATCTCATAGTCACCTCTAGCAAAGCGCACACACATGCACACACATTATATATATATATATATATATATATATATATATATATATATATATATATATATATATATATATATATATAAAACAATTCAGTTTCAGAACTGACATAAATTTCTGCCTCATATCGGGATCGGACCCAGGTCTTCCAAATGAAAGCGCCCTTTAAATTTATATATATATATATATATATATATATATATATATATATATATATATATATATATACATATACATATACATATATATATATATAATGTGTGTATGTAATTTATTTGTTTGTGTAATATGGTATCTAAGAAAAATATCGAACACAGTTTTAGCTAACAAAAAGAGAGCAGTCGAAGAGAGAGACATACAGAGAAAATGCGAGAGAGAGAGAGACAGAGAGAAAAGGAGTGAGAGAGAGAGAGAGAGAGAGAAGAGGAAATTTGTCGTTAAACTAAGCTTCGCTATACTATAAAGTGTCTCTTTCAACGCGGCCGCCACGAAAGTTAGCCAAGCTTACGCACATTCATTGTCCAATGTTTAAGCGGTGTGAAATTGTCTGTTGCGTATACGTTAGGAGAGGCGGTGTTAGGTTTCTTTATAAACCTGATTCGATTGGTTTTTACTTTGTGTTCGAAGGTGAAGGTGGGTGGACCATTATGCATATGCGTGTGTCCACTTGCGGGATAATAATAATAATAATAATAATAATAATAATAATAATAATAATAATAATAATAATAATAGGCGTTCAAGCTCACATGCTAATAATTTTTCAATAATAATTATTATCATTATTATTATTATTATTATATTATAGTAACAATTATAATAATATAATAATATATATATAATAATGATGATGGGCATCAGCTAACATTGTAATCAAATTTAAATAATAATAATAATAATAATTATTATTATTATTGTGGTGATGATGATGATGATAGGCATTCCAGCTAACATTATAATCAGATTTCAATAATAATAATAATAGTGGCATTAAATCTTTCTGAATATTACTATCAAACTAACATTCCATGCAAATTTCAAGAATAAAAAGAATAAGAATAATAATTCCCCTTTCACTCTTGAATATGTGTATAATAAAAAAAATGCAAAATGAAAAAACCTCCTTTTGAAATCGTATCTCCTATTCAGCGAATAATTTTGCAAAACAATAAGTAATCACAGGCCATTGAACAAAAAAATAAAATTGGTCTGATAATAAATTAACTGTTTTGTCATATTAAGCAGAAGACTCTGCGTAGTGTGAAATTGCGGGCTGACAAATATGTTAAGACCAAAAATTTTATTTTTTTTTCTATTCGTCGACTCTCTATATTTCCAAGGTTTCTAAAATCTAGAGGCTATTTGTTCTTAGGTATTGTTCCTCTAACCAATTCTTTCTATATCGCTAGTGTGGCTTTATAAGGCAGCTTGTACTTCAAACTTTTTTTAGTTTTATGTAGAAGAAAATTGTGTCGGTTTTGTCTGTCCACTTTTTCTGTCCTCACTACTTTTTGTCCGCCCTCAGATCTTAAAAACTACAGAGGCTAGAGGGCTGCAAATTGGTATGTTGACCATCCACCCTCCAGTCATCAAACATACCAAATTGCAGCCCTCTAGCCTCAGTAGTTTTTATTTTATTTCAGGTTATTAAAGTTAGCCATAATCGTTCTTCTGGCAACGATATAGGATAGGTCGCCACCGGACCATGGTTAAGTTTCATGGACCGCGGCTCATGCAGCATTATACCAAGACCACCGGAAGGTAGATCTATTTTCGGTGGCCTTGATTATACGATGTAGAGGAAACTCGATTGCGCCGAAGAAACTTCGGCGCATTTTTTACTTGTTTTGTTTTATGATTAAGACTTGAACCCAGGATCCTCTTTCTTGTCAAAGAATTCTTCCTGTCCTGTTTTTTCAATTTTATTTTCGCAAATATTAGGCCAAAAATATCGTTAGACATCCTGTTTACTGTAAATTGGGAATAGCTTACTCGTACACCCAAGGGGAATTGTAACTAATAAGCGCTTCGTCACCAGTGGGATTCAAACCGCTGCCTGGTTTAGGAACAGTGATGTACAGTGACTTTTGACCACTGAGCCATCCAGAATATATAACTATATATATATATATATATATATATATATATATATATATATATATATATATATATATATGTGTGTGTGTGTGTGTGTGTGTGTGTGTGTGTGTGTGTACGTATATATAATTGCAATACCATCAGGCACTCAACATAATGACTCAAAATTCATGTCCTGCAATTTTAATTTCATTACTTCCCACCCACCACACTCTCCCCTACGGAACCAAATTCCCCTCTCCCACCCCCAACCCCTTTCCAAGAAGTCTAGCAAGAAACACTTCCTTTTTCAGCCCTTCAAACTGTCCAATACGACTCCAGCAGAAGGAGAGGAAGAAGAAGAAGACTCTTAACATAACGACGTGTTATTTCGTCAAACAGGACACTTCTCCCTCTTTCCCCCTCCCTCTCCCTTCCTCCCTCCCCCCCCTTCCTTCAATTTCGGCCAATCACTTCAGAGAGCAATCAAGAGATGAACGTCATTAACGGATGTGGGCAATTTGCAGACGAGAGCAATCGCTTTCTGATGCCAATTGCTATTGCTCGATGCAGTCGGCGCGCATTATACCGAATGTCAAGAAAACTCATATCTATATCTATATGTCTATATACATATATTTATATATATATATATATATATATATATATATATATATATATATATATATATATATATATATATATACAGTATATATATATATATATTAATTAAGGAAAAAAATTATATTTTTCAATTGGCAAATATTGCGATTATGTTTCGTGATTGGAAGAGTCTGGGAGAGTGATAAATTATTCGTTATCAGTTCATACATTTTTCTCATTGCTTTATTAAATTTTAGAGATTCTATCCCTTTTTTATATTCGTTTTTCTTACGTTGGGTTTTGCAACTCGTTTGAATTCTTAATTAGGTGTATTTGTTCCCTTCAAGAAATATGTATTTTTTTTATATTAATCCATATGTGTTTATGGGATTACTACTGTATATGCATAAAACTGAGGAATAAAGATTGAATTCAACGTTTGATCTCATAGATATTCTTTATTATTATTTATTATAGTTTTGACATATTACACAATAAAATAAAGAGAAACCTCAATGTCTATTTTTTAAACTATCGTATAAATAGAAAATTATGACAAATGACTATTGACACAAGAGCTAGGATGAGACAAGACACTTCCTAATACTATTGATTTAAGTCCTAGTTGATAGAGCTTCTAAAACTTATATAAGCTTCTTTCTGTCTTACGCCATATTTAACCTAAGTATAAATATCTATATATACGTACACACATACACATTACAGCCACACACACGTATGTGTATGTGTGTGTATATATATACATACATACATAGAATCTGCGGCGGCAAAATTAAGTTCTGATGCCACTAAAAAAATCTTTTTTTTTTTCCTTTATTAAATGCTGTGGGAGCCCTAAGCTGCCTACCTCATGTAAATCCTAATTAAAACACGTTTTTAAAAAAATGCAAACACAGTCAGTTGCAATTAAACTTTACGAGTGAAAACATGTAAAATACAGTAGATTTGTCAACTATGGTTTGAGAAAATTGTGGCATTTAGTGCAATGCGAACCTCTTTATTATATTTACTATAGTATAGTAATTCACTGTGTATATTCACTATAGTATAGTCTAGTCACTGTTTATATTCACTATGTATATTCATTATAGTATTGTATATTCACTATTTATATTCGCTACTGTATAGTCTATTCACTGTTTATATTGACTATAGTATTGTATATTCACTATTTTTATTCACAGTAGTACAGTATTATTCACTACAGCATAGTATATTCACTATGTATATTCACTATAGTATAGTATATTCACCACGCATATTCATTATAATAGTGTAATTTCACTATGTATATTCACTATAGTACAGTATATTCAATATTTACATTCGCTGTAGTATAGTATATTCACTATGTACATTCAATATAGTATAGTATAGTCAGTGTAGTATACTATACTCTCTGTATATTCAGTAGAAAGTAAGTGTACCTTAGTTTAACCAGACCACTGAGTAGTATAGCAGAGTAGAGTGTAGTATGGTATAGCATGTCCAGTATTTACATTCACTACAGTATAGCATATCCACCATTCCCACACTCAGCTGAGCAGGGCTAGACCACGAACCCAATTCTTGCCCTCTCCCCCCACCACCCCCACCCCGCGTCCGATTCCGTCGCCCGCCTCCTGACCTTTCGCCGTGAAATTCAAGACCAGCCATTTTAAAGCGGGCTTTCCTGAATTGAAGTGCTTCGGATATTACATTTACATCTGCTTACGGACAAGTTAGTATTAGTATTTCGGTTGTGTTGTGGAAAGCCATTAGTCCATTAGTTCCTTCCTTGAAGCCACAAGCATCGAATTTCGGGTTGGGGCCGTGCTTTGAATACAAGAGGATCCTGGGTTACAAATTCTTTTTATCGTCAGTAGTTGTTGCTCTCGCTCTCAAAAGATGGCGTTACTGGTAGGGAATTTCTCTAGGCGTTTATGTATGCGGGCATGAAATGTTTCTGAGATCAAGTGTTGTAATAGAACTTGTGTTTTCTTTTAGCGGGGTTGAAATATTTTTTTTCTTATTGTCAGAAGTTGCTCTCGCTCTCAAAAGATGGCGTTACTGGTAGGGGATTTCTCTCTCCGTGCTTACGTATTCAGGCATACAACGTTTCTGAGATAAAGTATTGCGATAGAACGTGCATTTTCTTTTAGCAGAGTTAAAAACTTTTTTTTTCTTGTCAGAAGTTGTTCTCTCTCTCAAAAGATGGCGCTACTGGTAGGGAAATTCTCTCGGCGTGAATTTGGGCATGAAATGTTTCTGAGATCGAGTGTTGTCATAGAACGTGCGTTTTCTTTTAACTTTGTTTTAGAGGGTGTGAAGCCTAGACGTATGTTATAAGTTATGATGTTATAAGTTATGGGAAAGTTTACTTTTATTAATTCTACATTTTTTGTAGAGTGTTATGACATTAGTATACTGATCTTGTACAGTAGAACTTGTTTTCTTAATGAACGTATTGTATTGTAACAAATTTCAATACACCTTACTTATTTATCTAGGACCTTTATATATATATATATATATATATATATATATATATATATATATATATATATATATATATATATATGTGTATATATATAATGTATATATACACATATATATATATATAGAATCATGTGTGTATACTATATCATATACATACAATTCAGGTAGAATCATCTACCAAATCACGCCATACAACAAACCCCCGACACCCACCCCCTGACACCCCTGACACCCTGACAACCCCCGACAACCCCCTGACAACCCCCACCCCTGACAACCCCCGACAACCCCTGACAACCCCCACCCCCTGACAACCCCGACAACCCCTGACAACCCCCGACAACCCCTGACAACCCCTGACACCCCTGACAACCCCACCCCGACAACCCCCTGACAACCCCCTGACAACCCCCTGACAACCCCTGACAACCCCTGACAACCCCTGACAACCCCTGACAACCCCCTGACAACCCCTGACAACCCCGACAACCCCCGACAACCCCGACAACCCCTGACAACCCCGACAACCCCGACACACCTCCCAAAATCGCGCGAGGCACAACAAGATGACGGTCGGAGAGCGTTCAAACATCAATTAGATGGATCTCAAAAAAAAAAAAAATAAGACGCCATATTGGCCCTGAGGCATTTTCTTGACATCTTATTGACGTCCGCTGATTACAGTAGGCAGCAGCTGCCCTCAGCAGTTGATTGCATTCCATAACAGACTGCTGCTCCTGCTGCCTGCTGCCTGTAGCAGGTAATTTTCTCGATTGCTTGATTGCTTCCCCTAATATTGATTGCTTTTGATTGCTTCCTCTGATATACATTTCGGCAGAGGAGGATGCCTTCGATTTTTCGCCTCTCTCTCTCTCTCTCTCTCTCTCTCTCTCTCTCTCTCTCTCTCTCTCTTCGAGGCGATTCTTGATATTTCCAATAAGGCTATAGAGGTGTCTTCTAATTTCCCCGATCGAGGGTACGAATCTCAGCAAAGATTTGTGAAAAGGATCTGAGAATATTTTCAATGTCGAAAGCTTAAATAAATACGTGGATTGAATGTCTTCTTTTTTTAGTTTTATTCTTTATTTTTTTTTATTCAATTTTCATTTTTAGTTTTCAGGAAAGAAAACTATTGTGCCGACTTTGTCCGTCCGCACTTTTTCTGTCCGCCCTCAGATATGTTGATCATCCACCCTCCTTTCATCAAACATACCAAATTGCAGCCCGCTAGCCTCAGTAGTTTTTATTTTATGTAAGGTTAAAGTTAGCCATAATCGTGCGTCTGGCAACGATAAAGGACAGGCCACCACCGGGCCGTGGTTAAAGCCACATGGCCCGCGGTTAATCCATCATTATACCGAGACCACCGAACGATAGATCTATTTTCGGTGGCCTTGATTATACGATGCACAGAAAACTCGATTGCACCGAAGAAACTTCGGCGCAATTTTTACTTTTTTTTTTTTTTTTTTGGTCGACCCTTCATCAATAGAACCCAAGAAGCCTATTTGTAGTTTAAACCCTTTATAACTTTTCAACGAAATTGGCTTTGTAGACTTTTTCCTTTGGTAGCCGTTGAATGTCAAAGGAGTTATCAAAAGGCCCTATCGTTATCCTATCTAGGAAATTAACTTTCAAAAGAAATTGTCTCTTAAATGTAAAAATACGACTTTAAAAATCCCTGTTGAGAGACTGTATTTATGCGCCCATATTTTATCAACGAGTAAATAAGCCTAGATATTAATGCCGATCAAAATTCGCCCCCTCCAGTAATTCCTTTCTTTCAGAAAATTACTTTCCTGTGTCTCCCAAATCTAATGATGGCTAATTGCCAATCATGAGGTGTTCTGTTTTGCCGTAAAGGAAAAGAAATTAACTGTGTGGAGCTGTAAAAACGTGAACTTTCATTGTACATGACTCAACAGTTGCATAAGAAACACTTACAGTATAAGCTTTGTTACCAATTACTGTTAGAATTCAGCTGCACCAAAATCCATTTATCTTGGATGCATTGATTAGATCTTTGAAAATGGACGAAACGAAAACTGAAATTCGTTAATGGAAATTATATTAAGGGAATGAGACCCCCAAATGGTAGCAGTTGGAAAAGTATGGAAACCAGTAAGCGTCAATAAAAAGAACATACATCTCTCTGTCACATACATTTTATATAGGTTACCCGAATTTAATAATAAAAGTTAATTTGGAGGCAAGTTACATAGTGCAAATTTATCTCGGAGTGTCAGATTCAGTGGAATTGTGGAAAAGGGATGCATTTGGAATACGTTTTGTCAATCTAATGTGTCTTTTTCCATTTTCAAGAATCGGGAGCCACGTTCATTAGGAGCAGACAATTAGCAGTTTAGTGTTCAGAGTGCGCGCCTGGTTCATTAGAAGCAAACGACAAGGCAGTTTAGTGTTTAGAGCAATCGTTACCGTAAGTTGCTAAGATTTTAAGAACGCGCATCATGGAACGTAATATCGGTGACTCAGACATGTTGTAACTGCATCCAATCCCTGGACAAGTTTGCTAGAGAAATAAAGGGAAGAATCTTTGCTGTTTGGATCTGAAGGGATTTTCCAACTCCTGACGTCATTACAGAGCTAAGGGCACTCGCGGCTAATGAGAAC
>NC_089762.1:42620890-42625890 GCF_040412425.1 Macrobrachium rosenbergii | reverse complement strand
TCTCTCTCTCTCTCTCTCTCTCTCTCTCTCGTGTCCCCCTTCGGCATCTGGCAATATCTTCTCCATTACCTAAATTGGCGTTTCAAGGACACACACACACAGCGTGCCGAATGATCGAAGGGGTAAGAATGATGGCGGTGGGGGGGTGGGGGGGGAAGGACTACGGAATGGGTGGGATGAGGGGTAGGCCACATACACAGCTGTTTATAAGTGGGAAGGAGGATTAGGCCGTATAAAGTGGCCTATATTGAAGTATATAGTGCCCCATATGGTGTCATAGGAAGGCCTCTCAAGGATAATGAGAAGATATAGCCTAAGAATTATGAGGGATTAACTTTCATTATATCCATTATGATCTATAAAAGAAGAAGTTTCTTCACTTTGATGCAGTTGAGGAACAGTAGAAGTAGTTCTCGGAACTGACGGATAACGCTGTAAGTAAATTTCAGAGATAGATATTCAGTCAAACGTGAATAGTCAGCAGAAATCAGCGTAACATAGAAACAAGTTTAAAATGCGCCGAAGTTTCTTCGGCGCAATCGATTTTTCTGTACAGCAGCTACAGCGTATAGTCAAGGCCACCGAAAATAGAAACTTTAATCATGGCTCGGTGGTGGCCAATCGTATATCGCTGCCAGAAGCAGACTTAAGGCTAAATTTAGCCTTAAATAAAATAAAAACTACTGAGGCTAGAGGGCTGCAATTTGGTGTGTTTGATGACTAGAGGCTGGATGATCAACATACCAATTTCCAGCCCTCTAGCTTCAATATTTTTTAAGATCTGAGGTCGAACAGAAAAAAGTGCGGACAGAATAAGATGCGGACGGACAGACAAAGCCGGCACAATAGTTTTCTCTTACAGAAAACTAAAAGTGAAACTGTAAGATTTAAAAAAGTAAGCTCAAGCAAGCAAAACTCAGTCCAGCAGAAGGAGAATCTTAACAAGAATACGTAACAAATTAAAGCAAAAGGTTAAAATCAAAAGGCGGTGGCCCACCAGGTATCTGTTACCATTATGCAAACAAAGGAATGAGAAATCTCTTCCTTAAACACAAAACCCTAACAAAGGTGATCTTTTTTTACTTTTCGAAGCGACTAACAAATATACAAAAAATCCGTTTCAGGAATCCTATGCGATCGTTCCTTTAATGGGAGGGAAAAAAAAAAAGAACGAAAGCTTCTGAATAAATGGTGTATATTTCTATATATGAGTCTGAGACAAAAGAAACCCGGAATCCATTGTGTCAATAACAACGCAGGACGAAAGTCGAAGCACAAAAATGGAACAAAGGATAACTTTATCTTTTTCCCTGATAGAAGGATTTCCCTCCCCCCTTTTGATAAAGGGAAGCGTTCTCAGGGATCCTGACCAACAAGTAACAGTAAGCTCCGTCGATTTTTTTTCTTATTTATTTATTTTGTTTATCCAGGTATCTTGAAGAGAGGCTGATTTCCAAAGATGGAAAACAAAGGTTCGATATCAGTTTCAGTATGTCGAGTAAGATTTAAGCTGATCCTTAGATATATAGATATATACAGTATATGTGTGTTTGTGTATGTATATATATATATATATATATATATATATATATATATATATATATATATATATATATATGTGTGTGTGTGTATATATATATATATATATATATATATATATATATATATATATATATATATATATATATATATATATATATATATATATATATATATGTATAGTCCCCACGATTATATGAGGTATTTACAAATACCTGACCAGCGAGTCTCGTAATCACAAGTAAAAAAAAAGATTGAAATAATATATATATATATATATATATATATATATATATATATATATATATATATATATATATTTATATATATATATATATATATATATGTGTGTGTGTGTATGTGTGTGTGTGTGTGTGTGTGTGTGTGTGTGACTGCTGTAAAATGTCATCATAAGATGCAGATAACTCTAGATAAAAGAAAATGAAGATAACTTTTCCCCTTAATAGTGGAACATGTAATGCTATCCCTGTAGAGGTTACATGGTAAGATTTCTGCAATATTATAGGCTATTAAAAACAGAGAAAACATTGCTAGGGCCCATTTTTAGGTCAGAAATAATGAAAATTCTAATGCTATTATCTGAAAGTTTCTACTACTGAGTGTCTTAATACATTTCTGGGTTGTAAGCTACACTTTTCCGAAAAATAATTACCAATGGCCTCGACGTCCATGGTAATTAAAACTGGAGTCCCAATGCCGTAGAGTTTGTAACGTCGGGTGTAGCTTCCTCTAGTCTATGGTAATGAAATGTGGAGTGCTGTTACCGTAGAGTTTAATAGGAAGGTTTTACTAATTTTATTATATATTGTTCAAATCAACAGATAATGGAAACACTTTCTTGAACTCTTATCGGACCTTGCATTGTATTTATTATACTTGAAAGAGTATAAAATATGAAACATTCAGACCTCTGCCCTTATGACCATAAAGGAAAATTGTTTAATTTTGATGAAATACATTCACTCATCGCTCTGCGCCAACAACTGTTTTCAGATAATTTCGCAAGTGTTTTACCCTTATGTCAACAAACTAGGCGACAAACGAATTCAGAAAGTGAAATATGTTTCATCTTACTTCACAATGTTGTCGATAAAACATTGCGCGTAAACATTATAAATTACCTAGAACTATATACACTCCACATTTACGAATGCATACGTCGTTTATGTAAATTTATGTTGAAAAAGGAATAAAACGATATTGTTTTACATAGATTAAAAATTATTTTAGTTTACAGAAATATGAAATCTGCTGTTATGGAATATACAGTTTATAAATTATATATATATATATATATATATATATATATATATATATATATATATATATATATATATATATATATACATATCCATGATACCTCTTGTATTATAATCGTTGGTCCTGTGATGCAGGCTTGTGATTGCTCTCTAGTCGCTCCAAAGATTAGCGTAGGCGAAAGGAGTAATCAGAATGTATTGAGATGGTTCGTTCATGTGGAGAGATTGAAAGATAATAGGCTGTTGAAAAAAGAGGGAGAGGAAATGAGTACGTATAGGTTAGAGGTGAAAGGTGCAGTGTGTGTGTGTGTATATATATATATTTATTATATATATATATATATATATATATATATATATATATATATATATATATATATATATATATAAAAACAAGTAAAATCAAACTCTCACAAGTAAGAGTATGTTCTTTGAGCGGCGTTCGACCTACTCAGCAACAAAGGAGGACATAAAATGTCCTCTTCAAAAGCAGTTGCTTAAAGAGAGACAGACAGACAGAGAGAGGGAGAGAGAGAGAGAGAGGGAGAGATTAACTCCATCAATGGATGAAGAGACCAGAAAAATGACGGCTGCAGACAATGGTGCCACTCTTGAGTTTTCATCTCGCAAAGTGAAGACCATCACTACTTCCTCTCTCTCTCTCTCTCTCTCTCTCTCTCTCTCTCTCTCTCTGTACCTTATATTGGGAAACGGAAGAGAAGAAGAATATGGTTGTTGTGAAAAGAAGTCTCAGCGAACGTACGAGTTGATTATTTCCATTGACAGTCTGACAGGTGAAAAGAAACGGCATGGCGGACTCTCTATTTTCTTTCTCTTTTTTTCCTTCTTCTTCTTCTTTTTCTCTCGGAAGAAGCTGACTTAAATGCCGGGAAATAAATGCTGATGATGCCGGTAACAAAGAGATGAATCGGGGGCGGAGAAAGAGAGAGAGAGAGAGAGAGAGAGAGAGAGAGAGAGAGAGAGAGAGAGAGAGAGAGAGAGAAGCACTGGAACATGTAAGGCTATATAATGCTTGTAAGACTGTGGCATATATATATATATATATATATATATATATATATATATATATATATATATATATATATATATATATATATATATATATATATATATATATATATATATTTAATGTAAACAATGCTACTTGATTCAGCTCGCCCCCCCCCACTCCAAACTACCGAAAACTCTTGGACCAGTGTCAATAGTCCGGCGTGGTTTTCTTTTCTTCTGTTGCCGTGTTATCTGGCAACAATGTTTTAGGTCACTTGTTACCTGGTATCAGTTACAGTTACCACTAAACCTGAAGGAAGGAAATAATAAAGGAAAAGAAACTTACACTTTTTACATTTAGATGTTACTTTTTTTGTATTTTCGTAATTTTCCTATAATTTTCTTAGTATAGATTGTGTCCATTGGCACTGGCATTTAATTTTCTGCGGTGTACTTGCTTTAATAAATTCAATTTCCTTTCGTACGTTAATTATGCAACGCCTACACGAAGGTTCCCTATGTTTATTAATGGCAAGTTCCCTTAACTTCCATCCCTCACCAATAGATTTAATAATATCTCAATTACAACTCAGCAGCAAGATGAACGAATGACTGATTTAGAATCTACTCGGTATTCATAAATGTAGGTACGTATTATGCAGTATCATTCAATGTATTACATCTCATATGCATTATAACTTGAAGGTCTGTGCCAACATAAGAGGATGTTTTGTGTTTCCAGATTTATGTGTCATTATTTGCTTAATGCAAACGTCTGGACGAGTGACCTTCAGCTTTCAGAGAGTACATTTAGACTGATGAATATTTCAATTTTATTTTTGTTTTATTTTTGTTTACATTTCATGTTCATCCGTGTAAATGGAAAAGAGAGCCGGGCATGGAGAGCTGAAGGAGTGAGAAATTTTCAAATTACGTGACAGGGAATGGTAAAAAGTTAACTGTTGGTGAAAAGATGGGTCAGCTTGTTCTAAAGTAGTTTGGCCAAGTGGAGAGAATGGGAAAAGTGTTTCTAAAGGAATCGACACGATACACACACACACACACACACACACACACACACACACACACACACACACACATATATATATATATATATATATATATATATATATATATATATATATATATATATATATATATATATATATA
>NC_089762.1:42603390-42618390 GCF_040412425.1 Macrobrachium rosenbergii | reverse complement strand
ATGGAAGGAAAAAATATTTTTCTTTCATAATTCATAAGTAAGTAAGGACATCAAAGCTTTGTCTTCATAAATTATAGTCTCCAAAATGTATATAAGAAAGGAAAGGGTCACTGCCATAGATACAATAAAACCAGGTTGTTTTCGAAAGCAGAAATCTGATAACAGTCCTTTAAACGAAAATGAAATATATTTTGGCATAAGAAATTGGTCCATATGGGAGGGATGAATTCAACATAACGCTTAAAGGTGCTGCTTATTGTTA
This sequence comes from Macrobrachium rosenbergii, assembly GCF_040412425.1. Lineage (NCBI taxonomy): Eukaryota > Metazoa > Arthropoda > Malacostraca > Decapoda > Palaemonidae > Macrobrachium > Macrobrachium rosenbergii. Next base: position 42,618,128 of record NC_089762.1, on the reverse strand, counting down.
AAACACTCACCTGAAAAATAATCATTAAAGATTCTAAAGATTAGAAATGCATTGTATTTGAGTGTGTCGTGTAAGCCATTCTGGAGAGGGGTAACTAATGGAAAGGAGAACAAAACAAAAGAGACTTCAGAAGTTGTAGTAAAGCAAAGACCGAATATGGAGCAATACATCCGAACTGGTTTCACCGAGGAAAGTGACGACACTGACATAAGTCTTGACGGTAGGGTGTAAGGACAAACAATGGAGCAGAGATAAAGAAAGACGTAAGATTCCACGACGTATAAAAGGGGAGATAGGAAGACGTCAAGCAATGGAACAGGAGAGATCGTATGTCACACGTTCTCGGTCTGGGATTCAAAGCGAAAATGGTTGTTGGGGATTTTTTTTTTTTCAGGTAAAATAAACTTGACTTTTTTTTTACTGATTTCATTTCGTTCTCTCTCTCTCTCTCGTAGGGTTGGGATTTAATCATTCATTTTAATGTCATGAAAATGTCGTTTTTCATCAGTATCAGTGCCTTGTAATTCTCGAAAGAAAATCTTTGGCATTATTGTTCTCTCTCTCTCTCTCTCTCTCTCTCTCTCTCTCTCTCTCTCTCTCTCTCTCTCTCTCTCTCTCTCTTGTAGGGTTGGGATTTATTCATTCATTTTAATGCCATGATGTCTTTTTCATTAGTTTCAATGCCTTGTAACTCCCGAAAGAAAATCTTTGGTAAGATTGTCTCTCTCTCTCTCTCTCTCTCTCTCTCTCTCTCTCTCTCTCTCTCTCTCTCTCTCTTTTAGGCCTGGGATTTATTCATTCATTTCAGTGTCATAAAAAATGTCATTTTTCATTAGTAGAAATGCCTTGTAACTCTCAAAAGTAAATATCTTTATTTGCTTTGGTGTTACTTTGGTTTTATTTCTGTTTTATTTGCTTGTTAAGTAGGTTAAATGTTAATACCATTTGTAGGTTAAAGATTTCTGCGATTTAACGTCCATAGAAATGTTCGAGAGATGGAGCATTAAAAACTAACCCCAATTGATTCATTTAGTTTTGGCCTTGCTCTTCCAGTCACTCATTCGTTTTATCTCCATTCACTTTCTCTTTTCCACTAGTTGCTACAATACGCCACGCTGCTTCAAATTGTGTTTGTTTGGGCTGTGTTATCATGTTGCTCGAACAATTATATATTATATATGTGTGTGTGTTTGTGTGTATGCGTGTGCGCGCCCGCGGTGCCCGCGTATAAATGTGTAACACTCGTCCTCGAACTGGGCGACTTTAATGAAAAGAAATCTGGTTAGAACATCATCAGAAACTTTAAAAGATCAATCAGGAGAGCGACCACCCACCCCCTCCCCACCTCCCCGTTCTCCTCCTTTCCCCCCCTCCCCTTCCCTCCCTTCTCTCCACCCCCTCCCCACCCACGGTGACGACACTGAATGCAGATAATAGGATTCGGATGAAAAGGGGAAAGAGAAAAAAAATTGATTGATCTAATAATGTAGTGAGGAGGGGGTTCAATGAAGCACTGTAGGAGGAGGAGGAAGGGGTTGAGGAGAGAGTGAGGAATAGTAGGAGGAAAGGCCTGAAGACCCCTCTACGAAGTGACGACACATATTCTAACTTAATTTTCATCTGGAACGGGTGGCGCCGAATCCACTTAAAACCTGGGTCTGAAAAGTCAGGGGGAAATCTGCGTCGGATGTTAAAGAGTTCACGTCGTGTGGAGAGAGAGAGACAGAGAGAGAGAAAGGGAGGGGAAGGGGGAGAGAGAGAGAGAGAGAGAGAGAGAGAAGGAGGCCACTGCTGCTGCCACTTTGCCCTTCTCGGTCGTCGGAGTTCACGCTGTGTGGAGAGAGAGAGAGAGAGAGAGAGAGAGGAAGGAAAAAGAGAGAGAGAGAGGAAGGAAGGGAAAAAGAGAGGGAGAGAGAGAAAGGACGGGAAAAAAAGAGAGGGAGAGAGAGAAACGAAGGGGAAAAGAGAGAAAGAGAGACACTGAATAATTAATTGATTGATATGGTTACTAAAACTGGCGTCAATAGAGAGAGAGAGAAAAAAAAAAAAAGACCACCGCTGCTGCTGCTGCTACTTTGCCCTTCTCGGTCCCTCAGTGGTCTTTCCAAAAGAGGGATTGTGGCCCGGCGAGGCTAATTTCGTGGAGTCTTCTTTTCTCGCCACCGACGACTTTTTGCAGGTAGTCGTTTTGTCAGCCGTTGCCTCGTTGGGTCGTTTCTTCGTTGGCTCGGTAAATAATGTGGGAATATCCTGCCTCGTTAGATCAGTGGGGAATATCTCGCTTTGTTAATTCAGTGGATAATGTCTTGCCATGTTAAATCGTTGGGGAATATCTCGCAGTCTTCAGTCAGAGCGGAGTATCTTTCCAAGTTGAATCAATGAGGGAATATCTTGCCATGTTAAAGAAGTGAGGTAATATTTTGCAATGTTAAGTAAAAAGGGAATATTTTTCCTTTTTAATAAAAGAGGGATATCTTGCCATTTTAAATCATTTTGGGAATATCTCGCCATGCTAACCAAAATGGGAATAACTTGCCATGTTAAGTAAAATGGGAATATCATGCCATGTCCACTCAGCTGGGGAATATTATACCATGTTTAATGAAAGGGGAATATCTTGCTCTGTTAAATCAGATGGAAATATCTCGCTATGTTAAATGTAAATGGAATATCTTGCCATTTGGGGAATATCTCTCCGTTAAATAAAAGATGAATAGCTTGCCATGTTAAATAAAAGGGAATATTTTCCTATGCTAAATAAACCTGTTGCATCGTTGCTTCCGCCTAAGAAACAAAGGCGATGTTATCCCTATTTGTTATATACTTAGCTGTTATCATCATTATTATGATGCCCATAACGTACATACTAACTTTTATATAAAAATTTGACTTCAGAGAAGTCCCTAGCTAGTCATAAACACTGAATTATGTATCTGGGTACTTGGTCGACTGTGACTGGTTAAGAGACTCATTGAAAATTAGAATGCTAACACCATTATATATATATATATATATATATATATATATATATATATAATGTATATAAACTGTTTGTATATGTATATGTAATATATACAGTATATGCAATATGTGTATGGGTGTATGTACAGTATGTTTATACATATATATATATATATATATATATATATATATATATATATATATATATATATATATATATATATATATATATATATATATATATATATATATATATATATATATATATATATATATACTGTATATATATATATATATATAGAGAGAGAGAGAGAGAGAGAGAGAGAGAGAGAGAGAGAGAGAGAGAGAGACTGATAAGTAGATTGATATTATCAACTGCGTATGTGAGCATATGTGCGCGTGCGTGCATGCGCAAATGTTTCCCTTCTCCCTATGTTACAATCATAGGGAATCAGACCATAGAAATATTGCTTGGAACAGGCACAGCGAGACAGACAGACAGACAGAGATGGTGGGTGGTCCATTCTGGGAATTTATTCCCTTCCTGAATCCTGGGGTCCTTCCTTCCTTCCTTCCTTCCTTTCTTCCTTCCTTCCTTCCTTCCTTCCTTCCTTTCTTTCTTTCTTTCTTTCTTTTTTCTTTCTTCCTTCCTTCCTTCCTTCCTTTCTATCTTCCTTCCTTCCTTCCTTTCTATCTTCCTTCCTTTCTTCCTTCCTTCCTTCCTTCCTTCTTTCCTTCCTTCCTTCCTTCCTTCCTTTCTTTCTTCCTTCCTTCCTTCCTTTCTATCTTCCTTCCTTCCTTCCTTTCTTCCTTCCTTTCTATCTTCCTTCCTTTCTTCCTTCCTTTCTTCCTTCCTTCCTTCCTTCCTTTCTATCTTCCTTCCTTCCTTCCTTCCTTTCTATCTTCCTTCCTTCCTTCCTTTCTTCCTTCCTTCCTTCCTTCCTTTCTTCCTTCCTTCCTTCCTTCCTTTCTATCTTCCTTCCTTCCTTCCTTCCTTCCTTCCTTCCTTTCTATCTTCCTTCCTTCCTTCCTTCCTTTCTTCCTTCCTTTCTTCCTTCCTTCCTTCCTTTCTATCTTCCTTCCTTCCTTCCTTCCTTCCTTCCTTTCTATCTTCCTTCCTTCCTTCCTTCCTTTCTTCCTTCCTTTCTTCCTTCCTTTCTATCTTCCTTCCTTCCTTCCTTCCTTCCTTCCTTCCTTCCTTCCTTCCTTCCTTCCTTCCTTCCGATCTTTGACGTAGGAGACGGGTCCTCTTGATGTCAAACTTACGGCCCTTTTCGGGAAGAGTTAGAGCGACGGACCCTCTGAGTTACGAGGGCGACTGCGGCCATTCGTCTGGCCTCCCCGGGGGAAAGTAACAGGGTGACGGTGCCGTTCGTCGTTTGCCCTGGGGGTGGGGGTAGAGAGAGAGAGAGATGGATGGATGGATGGATAGAGAGAGACGGGGAGAGAGCGAGAAAGAGAGAGAGAGAGAGAGAAAGAAAAGAGAGAGTGAGAGAGAGAGAGAGAAAGACAATAGAGAGAGACAGACAGAGAGAGATGGATGGATGGATAGAGAGAGACGGGGAGAGAGAGAGGGGGGGGGGAAGAAAAAGAGTCAGAAAAAAAAGAGAGAGTGAGAGCGAGAGAAAGACAATAGAGAGAGAAAGAAAAGAGAGAGATATAGAGAAAGGGAGAGAGAGAGAGATAGAGGGAGAAAGATGGTTGGATAGAGATGGGGGAGAGAGAGAGAAGGAGAAAAAGAGACAGTGAGAGAGAGAAAGGATTTATACTTAGGTGGCTTGTTATCGAACTTGGCTGAAACTGATGTCCTCAAAGGAATTTTAGCAATACCTCAAGTACACTTAAGAGATAATAATAAATGTTTCTAGTAAATGCGTATAAAAGGTGCGTTCAGGATAACACATTTTATTCCTCAGTTTACATGTATGTATATATATATATATATATATATATATATATATATATATATATATATATATATATATATATATATATATATATATATATATATATATATATATATATATATATATATATATATATATATATATATATATATATATATATATATATATATATATATATATATATATATATATATATATATATATATATATATATATATATATATATATATATATATATTCTCCATTACATCACCGTGTCATTTCTTGTTACATTCATCAAGAACATTAAGGTATAAATATCGTTCAATATCAAATTCACTCTACCTCGGAAATAATACCGAAGAGGAACCATAATTAACAAGTGGTTCCTCACCTGGCGGATTCGAACCACTGACAGCGACAACCTCCGACTTCAGTGACGAGAACTCTTACCAATGAGTTGCGTGTGTGTGTGTGGGTGCGTGTGTTTGCGTGTACCCTTTATCCATTCCTGGACTTTCAGAATTCAGTTAAATATTACCCGCACTTTACCTAACTTTATTAAATTTTATTCCATCAACTGATAGTTATTCATAGACACAACCTCCCTTTCTCCCACTATTATTACCGAAGTTATTTTTAGCTTAATCTCTGCTTCCAAGATTATTATAATATACCCTCATTTTTTTTTCCCCCGCGCAACCTGATTTTATTTTAATCTTGTTCTGTTGCGAGAAAAAGCAAAGATAAAAGGGTCATAGCGTAATCAATATTCTGTGATCACAAAAAAAATCTGTACTATTAACTTTATTAATTATAAAAACCTTTCTTTATAATATGTATAATGGATTGATCAGTTTATCGTCAATATGAAAACACGTGAGCGATATATTTCGTAAGGGACAAATATTTGTTTTAGAACATACAAAATTTCGCGAAAATTAAGCCACGCAATAAATAAATGTGACGTTTCCATCATATTAGATTTTTGTCAGTAAAATAAAGATTTTACATTTATAGAATAATATGATCGAGAACTTCAACCTGAAATATGGAATATTTTTAAAGCTTATTCCTCGGACTTTAGCCCACGATTACAAAATGCCACATCGTTGTTGAATAATTACAAATTTTCTACCTAGTTTAACCAAAACAATTTGATTCAAAGCAGCCAAGTAATGGGAGACATTTATCATCATAACCTTTTCGTAGGAAATTTAGAAAACTTTGTCGTTATGTTCAACAATAGCAAAGTTTTGACGGGGATAATTTCCCCCTGTTACGAGAGGGTCATCATAATCATAAAAGGTTTGTCTCGCTATTTTCATAAAGTTTTGTTCTGTAGGCTACAGCTGCCCTTCTCTTCACTATGAACCCCGTGGGGGGTTAGTGCCGTCAGTGCACCTCATGCGGTGTACTGTAGGCATTAGTTAAGGTTCTTTGCAGCGTGCCTTCGGCCCCTAGCTGCAACCTCTTTCGTTCCTTTTACTGTACCTCTTTTCATATTCTCCTTCTTCCATCTTACTTTCCACCCTCTCCTGACAGTTGATTGATAGTGCAACTGCGAGGGTTTTCCTCCTGTTACACCTTTCAAGCTTTCACTGTCGGTTTCCGTTTCAGCGCTGAATAACCTCATTGGTCCCAATGTTTGGCCTTTGGCCTGAATTCTGTATTCAATTCAGTTCTTCACTATGAACTTTAAACTTTCAACTGAAATTGAGGGCGATGTTTTTCCTGGCAAAGTAAGTTTGCTGTTTATCTAAGTTTGTTGTTTATCTAATTGTGTTTAATTGCGTTAGATTATTTTACTGACAAACTTATTTCATCAGCAGAGTTTAAAAGTCAAAGCTTTCATTATTCAACAGGCACTCGCAATTTTAATTTGGCAATGACTGCTCTCAGGTGAAATTTGATAAAGAAAAATCAACTCGCCCTCTTCGCAAAACCGTCAAATGTTAAATGTTACATTACTGGAAGACTTGTGTGTTTATATATAACCATTACTAAATACAAAATTGTTTAGTTAAAAACATATTACGTAAGTTATTTGTGTAATTGTACTGTTTAATTTTCACATTTGTCTTAATATTTTTGGGGGGGTGGGGGCCGCCGCTGACTATTGTCCAAAAGAAATCAATCAATGTTCCATTGCTGATTTTTTCCTTACACTAGCATTTGTGTAATGGTACTATTTAATTTTCACGTTTGTCTTAACATTTTTTGGGGGGTAGGCGCGCCGCTGTTGACTATTGCCCAAAAAAAATCAATCAATATTTCATTGCTAATGTTTTCCTTACACTAGCATCGTATGTTGAGAGTGCTTTCTAAAAGTTTTAATAACATTTCAGCTTGTTCTTTCATAACAATTATGCTGAAATGGTCTGACTCCCTGGCTTAGCATCCTAACTCTCTCTTCAGGAACTAACTCCCATTTAGCTTATTCAAATTACGCCTCTCTGTATTCTAGAAATGGCTGCCATATTGCCGCGACGACAAAAATCTATTTATTTACACTTTTCTCCCGTTCCCTGAACAATACCTCTTTGTACCATACGATATGAAAAGAATATCCATTATTTTATCTTTTTTTTTTCTCCGTGTCTCTGGCTCTGACATTCTTAATCTTCGTTCATGTTTAGAACACGTTTGACCCTTCAGTCATCTCCTTTGAGGTCGATTCTGGCTATGAAGTTCTTTATTTTTGAGGCCGGGTTGAAGTCTGGCATGTTTCTGTGACAGCTGTATTTATCGTACAATTCGTATATCAGTTCTGTGAGTGTATGTATGTATGTATGTGTGTGTTTGTATGGGGGTAGAGAGAGAAAGTATAAGAAATATAGTACAAATAATTAATTGCATATATCTTAAATGTGTGTTTATGTTAGGTTAGGTTTCTTGATATATACGAGTATCTTTGCACAATCAATTGCTTGATCTATTCCAATATAAAACTGCATTCATACTTATGTGCATATGTATATACATACATACATGCATACATACGTGTAATTCTATCTATTCAGCGGAGACAAGCAGATATAACAGCTTAGATGAGAAAAAACCAGTCCACTGTACAGCTTTGATTTAAAATAAGAATACAAAAAAGAAACAGTCCACTGTAAAATCCTAAAAAAAAAAAAAAATTAATGTGTCAGAAACGGAAGCTAACTAGTGGAGACAAATTGAGTGAAATAAAAAAAATTGTAATGTATCAGAAACGGAAGCTAACTAGTGGAGACAAATTGAGCGATATCCAAAATAAAAAAACGACAATCAAATCTCAAACAGACAGATTGCGCCGAAGCAATAACCTCTCGTTTTATCTTAATTTCCTCTCGCTTATTCGAACGCGAAATCTCTCGTCCCAGTTATCGGGAGCAGCGCTGTAACCGGTGTTTAGTCTCTTATCGCCGATATTAACTCAGACATGTTCATTTCATTAAGGATATATCGCCCTGTCCATTATACGAAATCGCGTAATTACACCGGCCGTTGCGACATTCGTCCTGAATCGTAAACCGCAGATTAATATTCAGGAGTTTTTCCGTCGGGAGATATGTCTCTTATTCAAATTTGCCTCGTCCTCGCAGTCTTGTCTCTTCTTCTTCTTCTTCTTCTTCTTCTTCTGCTGCTGCTGCTGCTGCTGCTGTTGCTTGATTCTTCTTTTCTTCTTCTTCTGCTTTTTGTATTTCTGCCGTTGCTACTTACGTTTCCGCATCTGCTGCTGCCTCTTGTATGATACGTCCACTGCTCTTGTTACTGCTGTCACTGCTTATGCTTTAAAGTATAAAACTGTCCTTTACTCTGCTGTACAGTCATCAGTCATACTAACTTATGAGAGTCTTTCCCGTCCTTGAAGAAAGTGCTGTTCTCTCATCTAATTCTACAGATATTACTTTGGTCATTGCCCTCGATAGACTCGTGGGAAATCACGAACTTGGGATTCAGCCTGTCTGATTAGTCTTCCATGATCTTCCCTCCGACAATTTTAGAATTTTCCAACCCATTCCTTGTTTCCTGAGTCATCCAACTAGTCTTAAGGTGGGTTCACACTACAGTAAAACATGTCTTAAGCATGTCAGCAACTTGTGCATATATCACAAACATGTTGACAACTAGTCAACGACCGTAAGTGGAGAACAAACCTTTGGCAAATGGTGGATAATCGTATGAAGCCACTATTAAACCTGTTTGTGATATGTGTCCCATAAGTTGGCTACATGTGTTTATGACATGTTAGCCGACATGTGTCCGATAAGTCGCCGACATGTGTCCGATAAGTTGCCTACATGTGTTTATGATATGTTAGCCCACATGTGTCCGAAAAGTTGCCGACATGTGTCCGATAAGTCGCCGACATGTGTCCGATAAGTTGCCGACGTGTTTATGAGAAGTTAGCCGGCATGTATCCGAAGTCGCTGACGTGTTTACAACATGTCTACCGACATGTGTCCGATAAGTCGCCGACGTGTTTACGACATGTCTGCCGACATGTGTCCAATAAGTTGCCGACGTGTTTATAAGAAGTTGGCCGACATGTGTCCGATAAGTCGCCGACGTGTTTACGACGTGTGTTTATGACATTTCACTTTAAGAAAAGAATGACTAACACAACCATCTTAACAACCACTAATGTCTTTCTGGAAACTTGATTCCTCCTTTCCAACTCCTCCTTCCACCATCCACCCAACCACTCCGCCGCCCATCCACAAGTGTAATTGAGTCCCTACCCACCTTCCCACTCCCCATCACCCACTCCCACTCCCTATCTTCCCACTGCCACTCCAAAACTCCATCCCCCGACCATCTCTGCTGGTGGAGTCGTCTTGACAGCGGGCGTCTGGGTCGCTTGAAATTTAATTTGAATTCCTTTGTCTTAATTTTTAGTACTAAGGTTCAACGTATGCGGCCTAGCGATGCTGTCTTCTCCCTCTCTCTCTCTCTCTCTCTCTCTCTCTCTCTCTCTCTCTTATTATGAAAAGCTTTTGTAGTATATAATAGCACCGAGTATTTGTGACTAAGTGATGCTTTCCCAACCTCTCTCTCTCTCTCTCTCTCTCTCTCTCTCTCTCTCTCTCTCTCTCTCTCTCTCTCTCTCTCTCTCTCTCTTATTATGAAAAGCTTTTGTATAACAGCACAGATTATTTGTGACATATTGATGCTTTCCCCACCTCTCTCTCTCTCTCTCTCTCTCTCTCTCTCTCTCTCTCTCTCTCTCTCTCTCTCTCTCTCATTACGAAAACCATTTATTTGACACTACAAAAACGAGTACTAGATAAGAATTTTATTTTAACTGTGGCGTGTTAATTACGCGTCTTCAGCTACACAGTTCTTCTTAGCAAATGTATTTCATAACATTAAACTGAAACACTTTGTAGAAGAGTGTGAAGGGAGTAAAACCAATTTAGACACATGGTATAACAGAGAGTAAAACCAATTTAAACACAACATAACTAACAGTAAAACCAATTTAAGCATATGATACAACAAAGAGTAAAACCAATTTAGACATATAACCAAGAGTAAAACCAATTTAGACATAATATAACTAAAAGTAGAACCAATTTAGACATATGATATAACAAAGAATAAGAACAATTCAGACATAATATAAGTAAGAGTAAAACCAATTTAGACATTAATAGAGTAAAGCCAATTTGGACATAATATAACTAAGAGTAAAACCAATTCAGACATATGATATAACAAAGAGTAAAACCAATTTAGACATATATAACAAATTGTAAAACCAATTTAGACTCATGATATAAACAAGAGTAAAACCAATTTAAACATAATATAACCAAGAGTAAACCAATTTAGAAATATAACTAAGAGTAAAACAAATTTAGACGTATAAGACTAAGATTAAAACCAATATAGACATACAATATAACTAAAACCAATTTAGACATATAACTAAGAGTAAAACCAATACAGACATGTAATATATCTAAGAACAAAACCAATTTAGACGTATTGTAACTAGGTGTAAAGCCACTGTAGACATATAACTAAGGGTAAAACCAATTCAGACATACGATATAACTAAGAGCAAACCAATATAGGCATACAGTGTAACTAACCTGTTGGCAAGGACTTCCTTATTATTTGGGAAACGAGACGTTCACATATCTGCAGCTACTAATATTCATTCGGTCGACGTGTTGGCGTAATGTTGTGAAGCAATGGGATTACGCCTTGAAGGCGCGGGAAACTTTAAATCTAGAGAGAGAGAGAGAGATAGAGAGAGAGAGAGAGAGAGAGAGAGAGAGAGAGAGAGAGAGAGAGAGAGAGAGAGAGAGAGAGAGCGTAAACGAGAAATAGACGTGAAGCGACAAATTTACTTTATTATCAAAGAGGTTATATATATATATATATATATATATATATATATATATATATATATATATATATATATATATATATATATATATATATATATATATATATATATATATATATATATGTATATATATATATATATATATATATAGAGAGAGAGAGAGAGAGAGAGAGAGAGAGAGAGAGAGAGAGAGCCTGCACCAGTAAATAAAAAAAGGACGAAAGAAAAAGAAAAATGCAAAGAGAGAGACGAAAGAAATTGAAAAATCAAAATCCAGGGAAAGATATTCAATTTTCTACAGCCTAGATTTTGTACAGGCCCAGTTGGTGGGAGGGGGGAGAACACCCCTTCTCCTTTCCCCACCCCCACCCCCACCCCCACCCATGTGCCTCCTGCCCAACTTAGGTTTATTCAAGGACACTTAATTAAAGGGAACTAGAAACCATACACGGAAGTCTCCTCGTCCTTCTTAATTACTCTTATTATGACTTGAGTATTATTCTGGCATCCGCAGCTTAATTGTTTCTCCATGGGTGACTTCAATTTATTCTTATAAAGTTTCTTGTACAGGTATATTAGTATGGAATATGTATGTGTGTATATGTATATGTATATATATATATATATATATATATATATATATATATATATATATATATATATATATATATATGTGTGTGTACAGTATATATAATTTATATATATATATATATATATATTATACATAAGCTATGCTTACATACATATATATCTTTGCTTTCTGGTAACTGATCTCTTCTTTCTGTAACTCCAATTGTCTTCTGCCGTTTCTTTCAGACGAACATTGTATTCTTTGGAAGCTTGAATTTCAAATCATTGGCCCCTGTGAGCTTGTTCCAGATGAATAGGGTTCATCTCATGAATAATAATAATAATAATAATAATAATAATAATAATAATAATAATAATAATAATAATAATAATAATAAAGCATAAATACTTACTTACATTTCATCCTATAATTTTATTTACTCCATATTTGACGTTCAAGAGAAAAGGAATATTTTCAAACTGATACACAATTCATATCCTATGAGTATCCTCATTTCAAGGTACAATAAAGATTAAAATGCTCTTACCAAAAGCATTAATAAAACTTTTAACAAAAAAAAATACTGAAATTGAAATATTTTTAACAAAATAAAATGCAATAACAGCGCGCGAGGAGGTGCTTTTGTTTCCACAGGCGTAACGGAAGATACGCTTTAAAATCCTGCGTAGGAACGCTGCCAGAACTGGAATCCTCCTTTAATAATTCCCAGGAATCGATTGGAATGGTTTCGGTAACACAAGCTTTTGCGGGAAAGGAAAACAAGAGAGGCGTTGTTTGTTCAGTGTGAATTTCTAAAAGTGTTTACAAATTTCTGAAAGCAACAGTTCGGTTTAAAATTATATTTTTTACGATATTAAGTAATGTGAAATCTCGAGAACTGCCTATGTAAGGATGATCATAAACAAGTTAAAAATGCGCCGAAGTTTCTTCGGCGCAATCGAGTTTTCTGTACAGCCGCTACAGATTATAATCAAGGCCACCGAAAATAGGTCTATCTTTCGGTGGTCTCGGTATATTGCTGTATGAGCCGCGGCACTTGAAACTTTAACCACGGCCCGGTGGTGGCCTGGCCTGTATCGTTACCAGACGCACGATTATTGGTAACTTTAACCTTAAATAAAATTTTTAAAAGACTACTGATGTTAGAGGGTTGCATTTTGGTATGTTTGATGATTGGAGGGTGGATGATCAACATAACAATATGCAGCCCTCTAGCCTCAGTAGTTTTAAGATCTTAGGGCGGACAGAAAAAGTTCGGACGGACAGACAAAGCCGGCACAATAGTTTTCTTTTACAGAAAACTAAAAATTATTTTTTAAGTTACATAGCATTGTAGTTAAAGTTACTTAGTATTATAGTTTAAGTTGCATCTTATAGTTATTTTGATTTACGTACCATATAATACGAGGTCTCAAGAGTTGTGTGTTAAAAATAATCATATAAAAAATCGCTTTATAATATGCTATTGTTTCAGTGTTTTGGTTAGGCTAAAATTGTCTCCGCTTGGTAAAGACTTACAGGTAAAACACTAACACATAAAAGGCTAAATTCCACTAGCTTTAAAAGTACGGTAAAATACGTCAATAGCTTTGTGAACAAACATATTCCCTCTTGCAGTGAACAGCAACGCCATCTGTCGCCAAGAGTGAAAACTAACCTGAGCGTGTCAAGAAATCTTCCGAATTGTTGTTCTCGCTCGTTTCATATGAAACGTTTAGCCGAACGTTTTTGAGATATGGTAGAGCGGTGTTACCTGGGCGAAAATGGTCGCCTGGACAATTAGGAAGTCGTTTTGATTCCAGGTATCCGTAAACGCCTGACGTCATGATCAAAGGGATAAATTCAGCTCGATTTATCACAATATTGATAAGATTACTCAGTCCCAGGACGTGTTATGTCACACGTTTTTGATGTGCATGAGGATATTGAGTTTTCTCTCTCTCTCTCTCTCTCTCTCTCTCTCTCTCTCTCTCTCTCTCTCTCTCCAGGCAACGGCAGTTCAACCATTAATGATTAACCAATTCAGCAAGACTGTCCTACAAATATTTATTGCAATTTTGTTTGGTGTAAGACGCCATCTTTGTAATGACATAAGAGAACATGATTTACTTTTTCCGGGCTTCTTTCTCTTGAACGAACTGGCAGATTTTGATTGAATTTGGTGAAAATATTCCTTGGTATACTCCTTCCATACGATCAACCACTGGTAGAAATAAGTGAAGAATTTAAGGGGTTCCTGGAGGAGACTTTTCAGATCATCATAGGAACCCCCAACAACTGTTAATCATCTGTAAAAGTCAGCTGATTTATATTTATTGTATTTCATTTAAGTCTTTTCATTATTTCATAAATAATCCTCCTAACAGAGAGACAGAGATTAAAATACCAAAATACATAATCTTCTTTAGCAATGTTAAAATTCACTTTATTAAATGGGTATTTTCTTAACTTTAAGGAAAAGAATTTTTACGATACAGCTGTAACAGCAAGTGAAAATTAAAAAAAAAAAGTTGTCATTGAACATTTTGAACGGAAAATGATTTCCCATACTCGCCTACATTAATCACAATATTTTTATAAAAGGAAAAACTTCATGGTGTTTTATAAGTGGGCATAAATTAAGTGACATCCTTAACTGCATTCATAGATCGCAGAAATTGGCAATCATTACTCTTTACTTTTAGAAGATTATTGTGCGTCAGAGTCGCTGATTGAAATAGGACAGTTTAACGCCAATAGTCATTCACTCTTTTAAGTTTTAAGATTGAATCATCAACCTACCTGGATTTAGAGTTAAACGTCGAGGACAACTTGAAAAGCACTGAACTTAAATAAGAAATGCTACTTTTGTTGACAGTCTGGTCTAATAATCGTATCAGGTCAGGGACATACTTCTGTCATTGTATAATTTCCGTTTGATTTCCATATCCACAAAGAATTCTGTAGAAATATC
>NC_089762.1:42593390-42598390 GCF_040412425.1 Macrobrachium rosenbergii | reverse complement strand
GCTCACATATAGCGTACACATTATTATTATTATTATTAATAGAAACGTGAACAGAACGTTTAAATACCATGTAAAATACATCCATAATTAGCATGATACATAATACATGCTTTAATATCAGTATTGTGCATGGTGTCATTTTTATGATTAAATATGGTGCGCGTTTTGGTCTATACATCAACTGCAAATTATGACAGGTAAAAGCTTTTACTGAAATATTTGGACAAGAGAGCGGGTACATATGATTGCATTTTGGATATGCCTGTTTGTGTGTGTGAGAGAGAGAGAGAGAGAGAGAGAGAGAGAGAGAGAGAGAGAGAGAGAGAGAGAGAGAATATGAGAGAATGAGTACCATGCTCGTTCTTGTTTACATTAAAACGGACCAAAATTAGGAACCATTAACATCAAATTTTCAAAATGTCCTATAGTTCCTCTTTCACTATAGGAAAATGCCAATCAGTAGTAAGTCCAACAACTGGAAAGGTAAATATTTGACCTCTTTAAGCAACTGAAGATCGATTTTAATGAAGATTTCTGATCTTAATTACGTAAAAACGAGTTGTCTGGTAAGGGGGCTGTCAGTTACAGATCTAGTAGCAAACACTTTTAGCAAACACTTTCTCAGCGTGATTGCTTCTTCTTTCCAGATGGCTGCCTGCATTGAAACACCCCGATAGCAGAGAAAGAGGTGTCAAAAAGCCAGTGTTTTGCCTCATTAAGCAACTAAAGAGTGGTTTTAGTAGTCATTTATCTTAATTATATAAAAATAAGTCATTTGGTAAAGAGATTGTCAGTTACTGATCTAGCAAACCATTTTAGCAGACACTCTTTCAGCTCTGATACCAGAGCGAGAGAGAGAGAAAGAGTAAATGTTTTGTGTCTTTATATTTGTGCAAAAATCATACATAAGCCATTCGATAGAGAAACAATCACAGCTACTAATCTAGCAAACAGTTTCATCAGACAATTTTTCAGCTTGACTGCTCTCCATTTCCAGATGGCTGCCTGCAGCAGTGAAACACCCTGATAGCAGAGAGAGACAGACAGACAGAGACAGAGAAAGAGAGAGAATACAAAAAGACGATGACGACCTAAGAAGTCGATCGGAGCGGAGATGGATTCCTGGCGTCCGAATCCGCGGGCTCCTCCTTTCATCCCCAGGCGGATTTCTGCCCGGCTCGAAGCGGATGGCTACGGAGCTTCGCCTCACAACCATCGCTACCTGCCAATGATTCCACGGGGTCGTCGGCTGGCTAAATTTCTCCAGGTATGGCGTTTTCGAGTTTTTTTTTTTTTTATGTGCGCATGCGTACGTATGACGTGCATTTTAACGAATATTGTATCTTGAAGGAAAGGTTCTTTTTGTCTTTCATTTGACAGTAATTAACAGCCAGATAATCTGAGTGAGTTAATGATGTTGTCAAGTTTTTTTTTTGTGTGCGCGCGCGCATGCGTACGTATGACGTGTTATTAACGGGAATTATATCTAGAAGGAAAGGTTTTATGTGCACATGCGTACGTATGACGTGCATATTAACGGGAATTGTAGCTAGAGGGAAAGTTTTTTTTTCAGTTGACAATAATTAACAGCCAGATAATCTGAATACGTATGTATTACGTCTTATTAACGGGAATTGTATCTAGAAGGAAAGGGTTTTTAGTCTTTCAGTTGACAGTAATTAACAACCTGAGTAAGTTAATGACAAATTAACTTGTTAGACTGGAATGTGTCAGCCCAGTATGAATAATAATGATAATACTAGTAATGATGATCGTTGCAACAAAGGCATTACCATCAGTTTTCTTCTTCTTCTTCTTCTTCTTCTTCTTCTTATTATTATTATTATTATTATTATTATTATTATTATTAAGAAGAAGACCTCCTCTGAGGGCAGTAGCGTTGAAAATAATAGCTGTTTCTACGGAATCTAATTTGTGTATAGTCTTCTATTCGTCTTACAATCTATACAAATTAAACGATATTATTATTATTATTATTATTATTATTATTATTATTAAGGAGAAGACCTCATCTGAGGGCAGTAGCTTTGAAAATAATAGCTGTTTCTATGGCATCTAATTTGTATATAGTCTTCTCTATTCGTCTTACAATCTATACAAATTAAACGATATTATTATTATTATTATTATTATTATTATTATTATTATTAACGTTGTTGTTATTATTATTATTATTATTATTATTATTATTATTATTATTATTTAGAAGACGAACCGTATCCATATGGAACAAGCCCACAGGGGCCATTGACTGGCAAGTCAAGTTTCCAAAGAATACGGCGTTCATTTGAAAGAAAGAAGAAACAAGAAAATAAAGAAAGAAGAGACCAGTTCTAAGAGACAAAAATAAATTAACAAATTCTGATAAATAGATGAGAATGCAAATAAATAAATAAAGTTTAAGTAGAATCGTATTAGGGTCGCAACGCATTACCCATCCGTAAAACCGACAAAACCTGTTAATTATTTCGTAGTTTGAAATACCTACACATACACAAACGTATACACTTTTGATATACCCTTCGTCATCCGATTAGCGAAGTTAGGCAACTTTGTCTCTGGTCAGTACCCGGATGGAGTACCATCTAGAAATGGCGGGAGCCATCGGCACATAAGCCGCTTAAACATTCTTCGTTGTAAAACTGCATCAACAACAGTTCGAGTAGAGTCCAATTATTGTTTGAAAGGATTGGAGATTCTACCTTAAATGCAACGCTGCTCTGTTTTCCCTTTGTTTAGGGATGTGGGATTTCTTCGTCTTGCGTTGTTTACTCTCTCTCTCTCTCTCTCTCTCTCTCTCTCTCTCTCTCTCTCTCTCTCTCTCTCTCTCTCTCTCTCTCATACAGACATATATATGTATATATATATATGCTGTATATATATATATGTACATATGCATAGGCTATATACATGTATATACATATATATATGTATATATGCGTGTATATACATACATACATTATATATATATAAATACATATATTTACTGTATATATATTCCCACAAGAGTAAGTAAGTTCCTTTTTTAATTTGATTATCTCTCTCTCTCTCTCTCTCTCTCTCTCTCTCTCTCTCTCTCTCTCTCTCTCTCTCTCTCTCTCTCTCTCTCATTCTATATATATATATATATATATATATATATATATATATATATATATATATATATATATATTATGTATGTATGTATGTGTATATATATATGTTTGTGTGTGTGTTTATAAATATATATGTGTGTTTGTTTGTTTCGTTTAAGAAATATTTTCATTGTTCCCGATCCAGTTTTCATCCATGAGACTGCATCACTTGGCATATCATTCGTTCTGTGACTAAGAAAAGTTGCACCTTTTTAAGATTCGATAAATATCGCTTAGTTTTCCAACCTCCCGTTGTGAAAAGAGAAAATATTCTTTTTCGTTATAGTATTCGTAAGCATCGTTTGACTTAATTTCTCGAGGCAAAATACTCTCAAAATAAAATACGTTCGTTTGCTTCATAAACGATAAAACATTAATAAATTGAGCATTTATAATACGACGACTAATACTTTTTAATTGCGAGGAAATTAAAAATAAGTTTAACAGCGACACTTTCCCCCGGAAATAATCGCCTGTTCAACGGTCGCACCAAAATCGGCCTTATCCATACGCTACGTGAGGTCGAAAATAGAATGAGAATACTCTGATGGTCTACATTTGCATGCGGAGACCGTCCAGTGCTGTAAATGAAGTTTGTAGATATTTAGTATTCTTTTAATTTTTGTTTGCTTGTATGTTTGTCTTCCTTGCTTATTTTTCATTAGATTCTTTCTGTGCAAACACCGGAGAGAGAGAGAGAGAGAAAGAAGTACTTCCCTTGAGGTATGCTTGTAATATTTATTTGTAACACCTATATGATGGTAATTTAACAGACAGACAGACAAAGGGAGAGAGTTGGACAGAGAGAGAGAGAGAGAGAGAGGCGGGGGGGGGGGTTACTTCCCTTGAGGCATGCTTGTAATATTTATTTATAACAGACAGACAGACAGGGAAAGAGAAAGGGAGAGAGTTGGACAAAGAGAAAGAAAGCGAGAGAGAGAGAGATATGAAACTTCGTATCCTTTCTTTTTACTTAAGATACTCGTATTTTATTTTCTTTCTTTGACCTAAAAACGTCAGTATGAAATCAATCATCTTTCTTGACATAACCAGATTATATTCTTCTTACATCTGTGAAAAGGTCAGGAGTAAGTTCAAGCTTAATCGTAAATCACCAAATGTTTATTTAATATTTTCATTATGAAATCTGAGGCTTTCGAAATGCTCTTATTGAAAGTTGATGACATAAAGGAAATCACTCTGTTTAATTTGAAATGTATCATACATAATTTTTTTTTAAAACAGCATCTACATTAAGAATATTAAGATTATTAAGAATGTTAAAGTCAGACTAGGAAAGATGGTTTTTCTATTAAAGAAGTAAATAAGTAAATGAAAACATTGTTCTTAAGAATAAAAAAAAAAGTAAATGAATTCTTCAACAGAATATAACCGTAAGTTGAAATTCAGTACAAAGAGCGAGAGAGAAGGATAAAAAAAGAGAGAAAGAGCAGCTACTGCCATTTCCCTTGTGTGTGTGTGTGAGAGAGAGAGAGAGAGAGAGAGAGAGAGAGAGAGAATACCACATCGATTTAAAACCCTCTTTTGAAATGCAAGGAGGGTCAGGAGTCTTGGCATTTGCATGCCAACCACACATGTCCCTGAAATGGTTATGGAGAGGTTTCTAATGGTAGCGGTGGCGCCGCCTACCTACCCACTACCTCCTCCTCCTCCTCCTCCTCCTCCTCCGTCTTCACGTGCACACGACCTCTCGAGGGACCTCCGTGGAGGTATCGACGATAAGAAGAGCAGTTCCGAGTGGGAGACGACGCAGCAGAAGGCGTTGAAGGTCTTGCCTAGATCAGAATGATTGTGTGTGTGGTTTTTTTAAGACTAATCTGACTG